>NC_056744.1:905869070-906169070 GCF_019279795.1 Protopterus annectens | reverse complement strand
TCTTCATTTCCCTGCATCAATGATGAAGGTGACACAGATGTGGCACAGGTATCATCACTTGCACAGGGTGTTGTGTGGGGGTGCAGGAGGCCTAGACTGGCCCAAAAGCTTGACAGCATGTGTGTGAGTCAGGAAGGGAAGCAGGCAAGATGGACCATGGAAATGTGCTGTGTGCATCTGTAGGTGACCTACATTTGATCGTGGTGTGTGAGTGTGTGGGTGTACACAGACAGGCCCTGTGCTAGCCCTACATGTGTGTATGTTGGACAGCTTTGAACGATGCATGGTAGAGCTGACAGTTCAATGTCTCCGACCCTGAACACGGGAACTAACTCTGCCAGGAGTTGCACTGGCACCTCCATGCCCAAGGTCAGAAGCAGTGCTAGTACCTGACAGTGACTGCTGTCTGCTGGGACCGTGTCCTCCAGGGGAACAGCCATGACCATGAGCTCATGGCCTGCTATGTCTTGATGTGGACAGCACACTCCCCTCTGTGGTGCTAGATGTACTGCCACTATAGGAGTGTGATTGTGCATGGCCATGTGGACTCTTAGCAGATGGGGTTGCTGACCTACATCCATGTGGCCGATGCTCAATTCCAACCACAAGTTCCAGAATAGACACTGTACTTTCCAAAACAGACACTCTCTCAGCCCACCTTCCTTCCACTGCATCACTGAACTGATCCAGGGTGTCATCAATGTGGTGGAGGCAGTCACGGATGTCAGACTGTGCTGCATCCATAACCCTGAGCATATGTCTAGAGTTCCTTTCAGAAGGTTGCCTGTGCCTCCATGATGGCCTGAAACATACTCCGAGAGAACAGTAATGTGACACTTGCAACAGGTGGTGGAAGGACAGCAGGCTTCCTATGAGCACCCCCCCAATCAATCCACCTGTGTAGAACCCTGACAGCTCTCTGGCTATGGCCAATGTCTACACTCAGTGGAGCCATAGTTGCCACACTTTAATCTTCAAAGTCCCCACCCTCTGTCCAATATCTGTGGCCCATGGGGACTGGGTATGTGTAGGCATACTGACTGTGTGCAGTGACAATGAGAGCAGAAGAGTGATGTCAACTTCTGTGACAAATTCAGCCCCTGAAACCCCCACCTGTGCCTCACTGTGGCCACCATCATCATCAGAGTTTGAAGAGACACTGACGTCAGGTTGTGTAGGGGACCGAGACCAACCCCCGGTCACCTGTGATAAGAAAGGAAAAAGCAGTACATTAATACCTACACTATTATGCTCTGCAGTACTATGTTGCAATATATGTACAGCTCTATACACTGTTGGTACTATTACAGAACTGTTGAAACCTCAACCTCATATAGTAGAACAAGAGGACATTACTTTTCTTACAAACCACTGTAGTTATTTGTAAATAAAAGCTCTTTACACAGCAATCTCATCAGCAACAATGAGGTGCACTGTTGACATTTGTGAAGACTCTGCACAATTGACACATATAACAATCTCCAATGTCCTGACAATACTGTCACATCTATCAGTGTAGTCACACCCACAAGGCATACATATGACTCTAACATGTACAGTCAGAAAATACCTGTGCAGTTGGCAGTCATGCCAACAGTACACTAAACCAGGCAGTAGGCCTGGGATGACACTTTAGGGATTACATTGCTGTAAACCTACATCTGTAATAAAACAGAGTCATGCTTACCAGGAGCAGGACCACTGCCTTGTCTGATACCTGATGGACCTGTGAAAAGTTGAGGGAGAGGTAATGTCAGTACCACTGCATGTTGCACCACAATAAGGTAATACATCCATATATCTCTCATTTACAGTAGCTACTGTGTTAATTGTTATATCGGTCAACATGTGAGCATCAGAGTCAAACTTCAGTTAAACCCCCCCAAAGAACACAGACCTGACATCCACATAAGAGTATGTACACCCTGACACACTGAATGCTAAAGTATTGCAATGGTGATCAAACTAAGCTTACCTGCACACTCTTCTGCCATGGAAACTGTGGCACCCACATCCACAATGTACTATGTGATGGATGCCTGGGAGCTGTCATGTGTGCCTAGGTTCACCAGGAATTCCTCAGTGGCTGAGAATGGTTGTTCCACTGTGGGCCTTCCATCAGTGATCCCACGATCCCTGGCTACATCTGCTGTTTTTCTGCATGCAGCATTGATCATGTCCATTGTGTGGTGTTGAACCTGCTCACATGTCCTGCTCTGATGACCTGTGGCATTCACATTATGGAAAAGGTCAGCCCACAATGTTGCCCGCTGTTCCCTGTTTTGCATCCCCTGGACAGTAGGCGTTCATGGTGTTGCTGGAGGTCTTCATGTATAATATCATTCTCCGCATCCATGAAAAGTGCACAGCATCTTGAATATATGTTTCCTGAAAGACAACAGAATGGGAACACATGTCAGGATCACATACATGGAAGTACACTATGTAGAGCTACAGCAAGAACAGAATGTCTGACAGTATCCACTGCTTGATCACACATGTCATGTTCCGCAGTGTGCAAACATACTAAGCGTGTGGCTACAACTAAGGTACTAGCGATAGTCAGCTATTTCTGTGAGTCCCATGACAGATACTGCTGTATGGCCATACACCCAGCACTGGAGTCTATTGTAGTGTGTCCTCTAGGGGCAACCCCCTGATAATATGTCAAAACAACAGTGGCAAACAAATAGAAGTGTGCTATTACAACCACTATAAATGGACAGTCCTATGAGACCAGTGTGCCACATTGACAAAAAACATTCCACCCTTGATGTATTCTACGATCTCTGTAGGTGTAACAAATCTGGAGATCAATGGCATGTCATTATCACAGTTCTAAGAAAGGCTTAATGCTGTAATCCCTAGTCCCTGTAAGTATATTCACATATCTCATCCTGTTGTAAACAAAAAGCTTACATACCTGCTGGAGTGCAAACCTCCTCTGTTGATATGTGGTGATATTTAACTTTTGGCAAATGTGTGTTCTGTGTGCAGAAAGTCTCATACAGAATGCTTCCACATAGGCAGCAAGTTTACCTTTTAACATGCTTCTCATTAGCAGGTGATTGCCTCTTAACCAGTCTGTGGTTCTGAAATGCTAATTGCAGCCAACACAGCTGATTTACACTATCATCAGCCAATGACATGCAACCACTGTACAAGATATAAGGCCTTCATGTAGATTAGAAGCATTTCTGATATGCTGCCCTGGACATTACTGTGGTGAGGAGACTATGTCATCACAGAGGGTAGGTCTGTAGCAGCTACTGTTACATAGACATGTTTGTGCTACAGGTGCAGCTGCTGCTGCAGGTAATAGGCATAGACAGAGAGTGTTAGGACAACAAGATGTAGGAGTAACAGTGGGAGCTGTCTCAGCCTTGTTGAACAGGCAGAACCAGAGTGAGGGTACCCATTCAACTCCAATTAAGGCATGTGATTAAGGTAAGTATGTTAGGCAATAGTGTCATTAACAGAGTACTAGGCAACATGCTTGTTATGTCCTTGAGCAACATAGGGGATGCATATAACATTATGTTCACCATTTGGGAAATTGTCAGGCCACGTGTTACAGTCTGGTACTCATTTGGAATGTGTATGCTGGCAGTCCTTGTTACAAGCAGGGGCTTCATATGTGTATGTTAGTTTTGCAGCTGTGCTGATCTACACTGTGAGTTTGAAAGGATTGTGTACTGCACTCTGAAATTTGTGGGCTTCATTTGCATTACCTGAATTAAAATCCTCTGTGAATGCATATTAATGCATGACATGACACTTTATACACTTATAGTTTTGCTATAGGGAAATGTGAAGTGTGTTCCTATCTGCAGGCCTGTGACTTTCATCAGTGAAAAGCAGACATTTCAATTGAAATGCATTTTGTGAATAAAGAGTGCATGGCTCAGTCATTAACTGCTGGCTTCACAATAATGTAATTTAAATGCTACCAGGACTGTGTGTGGCAAAATGTAATCTTCGCAAGGCATTTAACAGACTGAGCTACTGAGCCACTGTTACAGCAAGTTTATTTGCAAGATATAAGTACACACATACAGGCTGTGAAATACTTTTTTTTTTACAGCCATCATGGGCATGGCTTTATATGGATGTATTTCTGCACTAGGGTCCCAGTTGAACATGTATTTTTCCAGTAATGAACCTAAACACAAGCACCTCGAACCCAGAGGATAGACATGAACAGTTTATTGAATTTCAGTGTAAAATCAAGATAAAATAACGCTTCCAAATATCACGTTTTTGTCTCCAGCTTCATCAGATAAAACTCCCTTTCGTATATCACCCTTTATATATTGAACCAAATCATTAAACAATTGAACCATGTCCAATAGGATCAAAGATACAATTAAACAATGAAATAATGTGGCTTTGATATTATAAGAGCCATAATTAAGAATAATGAGAAAGAAATGGAAAAATTGTTTATAAACATAGAGCGGATAAATAATGGCATTATCAATGATTTATTATTTACAATAGAAGAAGAAAAAGGAAAATACTACAAACTATTAAAAAACCTGGAAGTTAAGTGCTTAGAAGTACAGAAGAGAAAGATTGGTAAAATAGAAAGGGATATGAATGAATACAAAACAAAAACACACTACCCAAAACCCAAGTCTTGGGGGAGGCGAGGTAGGGACTACCAGGAGAGAGAAAATTATGAATCTGTAGGTAACGATGATCCTTTTCAAAAGGACAATGAATTGGGTAATTCTGAATTCCCTCTTTTACGAAGGTCTGAAAGGTTAATGTCTAAGGAACCAGTAGACTATAATTCAAAAAACTACAAGGGGAGGGAATGGAGGCCTCAGGGAAGGAAACAGCAAATATGGAATTAACAAGCAGTATATGTAATGATGGTTTTAAATGGACATACAAAGATTTTAATATTTTTAATTGTTCTGATGTTGCTGTTAACAAAACCTTTTTTGAGTTATTTTCTAAAGGTTTTGGTTTTATACCTAAGCAGAAAACTGACATTTTTAAATTACTTGTTGATGTTAAACTTTTTGTTAGAAAGAAAAATTTAGAACTGTTTTTTAATGGAAAGACTACTAATAACAAAAAAAAAAGTTTAGTGCGTAAGAGCACATTTAACCCGCTGTTGCATCCCCAATTAAGAAATTTTGAAATCGCAGTAGAAAATGAACTAAGGACTTCCTTCAAACGGCATGAAGTACACCCCGACCTAACTCTTGCGGAGCAGGAAATACTTACAAATATTAGTAAAAACAGGAATGTGAGGGTAATGAAGCCAGACAAGGGTGGGGGGTAGTACTAAGGGACCACATTTTATATCAAGGAAAAATTATGGAAATTTTAAACAACTCTGACAAATACATTAGAACATCCATTAATGAAATCAATATTGCATATAAGAAAATATATGTGTTATTAAATGACCTTCTTATGGAAGGATTAATAGACCTAGACACTTATAAATATTTGCATGTTGAGAAACCTAAAGTGCCTTCAATTTTTGATATTCCAAAAGTACACAAAGACAGAAATGACCCACCTCTGAGAGCTATAGTTTCTGCTGAGGGTTCTGTGACTGCACTTCTGGCAAAATATGTAGATTCAAAAATTAAGAACCTGGTGTTGAGCAATGTTAATATACTTAAGGATTCTTGGGATTTTTAAGAAACTTGAACCATACTTTATTTTCTGACAGGGTGGCATTTGGGACATTGGATGTGGTGGATTTATTTACGAGTATACCACATGATGTCGGCCTGTCGTGGTTTGAGGAGATGCTGGTTGGTTTCAAAGAAATTAGTCACAATGAGTTTAGAACAGTCTTGGTATTAATGGAAGTTGTATTGAAAAACAATTATATTTTTTTTGAAGGTGAATATTTTAAACAGTCTAGAGGTGTGGCTATGGGGGCACATTGTGCTCCAACTTATGCAAATATTATAATGGCCTGCTGGGAAAAGAATTTTATTTTAAATTCTCTATACAGGAGTTACTGGACTTTCTATGGTAGATTCTTGGATGATCTCTGTTTTTTGTGGGTAGGAAATGAGGATGATTTTGAGGCATTTGTTCAATATATCAATGGCACTACTAGTTTTTGAAATTTACATACAAATTTGACTATCATGAACTAAATTATCTGGATGTAAACATAAGCAAGACAAAAGAAGGTTTCATGTCTAGGATATACAGAAGAGACTTTCTCGAACTCCTATTTACATTTTACTAGTTCTCATCCACTCCATCAAAAGAAAGGAGTAGTGAAAGGACAACTAGTACGTTTATGTAGAATGACTTCTGACAATGAAATTTACAACAAGGACTGTGAGGCATTGAAGGTGATGTTTTTAAACAGAGGGTACCCGGAAGATTTATTTGACCAGATATGTAACGAAGTTGCTGAAGGAAGGGACACTAAGTTTGCCCCTATTTTAGGGAAACCACAAATGATTGATGAACATAAATCTGATGAAAAACCAAAAGAGAATTACAGCTCAGCGATTACAATAACATATGATGGTCAGACAGGTTTAGTTAGAAGAATCATAGACAAGGAATGAAAAAATTTCGCCAAGTTGTCTGATTTAAAATATATTTTTGATCATGACCTGAGGTACACTTACCGTAAAGGATTGAATATTAAGAATTTTTTAGAAAGAGGAGTAAATAGGCACAATTTGGAGAAAGGTATAAAAAAAGAAAAAAGGACTATTTAAGCGTGGTAGTTGTAATTACTGTTCACATCTTATAATAGGAGATGCTGTGTACCTACACGCAAGGAAAAGGAAATTCATTTTGAATACATTTGCAAACTGTAACACTAAGGGTGTTATATATTTGGTCCTATGTAAGGGATGTGAATCATTTTATGTGGGTAAGAGTGAAAGGAAACTAAAACAAAGGATTTACGAGCATCTCTATGATATTAGGACCAAAAACGAAAACAACGCACTATACAAGCACAGTATTGTATGTAACCAACCGGAATTCCAATTTTTTATATTAGAAGTTGTACCCATTGATCCTAGGGGAGGCATGTGGGAAACTTTTTTTTTTTTCTCAAAAATTTTTTTATTAATTATATGAATAGCAAGACAATTAAAAGATTATACATAACAAGAAGGCATAAATGAACATATAACAATTCATCTAGTGATAACAACCTTCATGAGATTTTGATAAGTTATTTAGAAATAAAACATGCACCATATGTACACTATAAATAAGTTAGGCAACCTGAGAGAAAAAAATATATATATTTAACATTAACTATTTAATATGTTTAGAACCTTTTCTAACACAACCTTTCTAATAGCTTTTTTTTTGGACTTCCACCTAAGTATCTTTGAGCATCAATAAATTTAAAAGCCATTTTCTGGAAAGTAACCCATTTTAATTTAGAATGATCAATCCAATTTTGTATTATATAAAGTTTTAGTAATGAGCAAATAAAAATGATAACATGAATATCAACTTTTGAAAGATGAATCAATGGAATATGTAGAATAGCAAATTCCCGTCAACGTGGATTTTTGATATCCCATTTTCTGCAGTCTGACTTTCAAAGATGTCCACAATCTGTGAGAAAAATGACAATATCATAGAATATGAAGGAGGTCTGCTTGGGGATGAGAACAGCATGAACACGAAGGGGACTTATTTGGGTTAAATTTGTTTAATTTGATTGGGGTAAAGTAGGCATCATTATTAATCATTAATTGTGTGTATGCTAATTTTTTAAAAGGGATAAATTCCTTAGTGTGTCTAATAACCAGGACTTTCTGAGATTCTGACAATTGGGAATTATAATTCAACCAAACATTAGATAAAAGACAGTTGTGGTCCATCATTAAAGAATTAATTAATTTATATGAGTTTGAGAGCATTTTATCAGATGATGAAAGTATTTTGATAATCATGTTAAGGTTTTTCAATTGTGAGTCTATGGGGACCAGAGATACAAATTTGTTTTTAATTATTGCTCTTAGTTATATAAGAATTGGTGAGTAATTCCAGTTTACTTTCAATAACTTACGCCAGTCAGATAAAGGCAAGTCAAGATATTTCAAAACATCTCCTACTTTTAGATTTTTAATTAAAGGATAGTTTGTTAAGTTCAAAAGTTTATTGTCCAATAATATATTTGGGTTTAGATGAATTGGCTGAACATGGTGCGAGATCTTTTCTAGTTTACACATTTTGAGTAAGGTTTGGAAATCTCTAATCTTTTGTTTAAATACTGTAGATATATTTTTAATAAATAAACTATCCAGAGAGATAAAGGGAATAGCTTCAGGATTTAAATTATTAGAAATGACATAATTATACCATAATTTTATCCATAAAGAGTGATTTGGATAAGAAGTGTTATTGAATTTAGAGATAGTAAGAAGTTTATTGGATGAGACAATCAAATAATAGAGATAAAGATTAGATAAACCCAAACCTCCCTTGTCCTTCGAAAATGCCAATCTAGAATAGGAAATTCTAACAGATTTAGGGAACCATATGAATTTTGCCAAAGCTTTATTTACAGACTCAAAAAATTTTTTTGAAATTATCTGATCAGATGATGAGAATTGGTAAAGAAATTTAGGCAGAATATTCATTTTAATAATGGCCACCCTTGAAAGAAATGAAAGGTTTAGATGCTTCCATCTGTCCATATCAGACAATATAGAGTTCCATAATTTATTAATATTATTTTGAAAGGAAGATTTATTATTGTGTTCTAAATTGATTCCTAAATATTTTATATTATAAGTAAACTGAAAATGATTGTCTGGAAACAAAAAAGATTTGTGTGCTAAATGATTTAAGGGAAAAATATGAGTTTTTGTAGAATTTAAAAGATAGTTGGAAACCAAAGAAAAATAATCAATAGAATTCATTATTTTTCTGTAATCAGATAATGGAGTTTGAAAGTAGATTACTAAATCATCCACAAAAGCAGAGAAATGAATATTAGTATTAAGAATTCTAGGGATGTTATGAAAAGTATTTTGAGCAATAAACAATAGCAAAGGTTCTAAGTAAATGTTGAAAAGAAAAGGGGACAATGGACAACCCTGTCTTGTTCCTTTAGTGATCTTTATCGGAGCAGAAAATTGACCATTAATGTATAGTCTAGTAAACATATTCTTGTATAAAACTTTTAAAAAATTTATAAAGAATAAGGGAATATTAAAACATAACATAGTTTGAAATAGAAAGTTCCAACATACTCTGTCAAAGGCATTTGATGCATCTATAATCAAAGCATATATAGGGTTTGGATTTTTCTTAATGAGATGAAGTATAGTCTCTAAAGATAGAGTATTATCCCAAGCATGTCTCTGAGACATAAAACCTGATTGATTTGATGAGATAATTGAGGGTAAAATCCGTTTCAATCTGTTAGCCAGAATAGATGACAGAATCTTAATATCCACGTTAATTAAAGAAATGGGTCTATAATTTACTGGGTCAGATTTATCTTTATTATTTTTAGAATTAGAATGGTTTTGGATGTGTTCCAATGAATATCTGAGATATCATTAACTCTTATATGATTGTAAACTTTAAATAGAAAGGGAAGAACTACCAATTTGAAAGTTTTGAAAAATTCTGGAGTAAAACCATCAGGTCCCGGAGATTTACCCAATTTAAGATTATCTATTGAATCCGAGATTTCTTGTACCGATATAGGGTAGAAAGTAGTTTTGCTGATTATCATTAAGTTTAGGGAACTGCAAAGAGTCTAAAAAGAGTTTTGAGTGATTATCTTTAACAGAATTAGAAGAACCTGAATATAACTCAGTGTAAAGAGAGGTGAAAAGTTAAATAATCTCTTCATCAGTATTATATAATCTGTTATTATAAGATAAAGATGTAATATTTGGATTTCTGAAGTTAACTTTAATAATTCTCGCTAACAATTTAGATGGAACCTGGGCCCACTCTGAATATGAAGCAAGTAGCTTTTGTTCAGCTAAGGAGAGGTTATTTTGGTGAAGCAGAATTAAATCTTTCTGACAATCAAAAATTTGTTTTTCTAAAGTAGCATCATAGTTCAGACTAAGATGATTTTCCAATGAATAAATTCTTGATTTTAAGAATTCCTCTTTCTTAAAGTATTGTTTTTTGTAAAAAGCAGCTTTACTAATAAATAAACCTCTTAATCTTGCTTTACATGCAGCCCATTGTATGTCATAAGGAATGTCTGATGATTCAAGACTATTCACCACTTCATTTAGGATTTCTGAAGCTTGTTTGCAAATATCTTCATTTGACAATAAGTTATTATTTAAGGTCCACTTATTAAACATAGTTTTATTTTTGATATTGGGTTTTATGTTCAATTTTAGTGAAATTCTTGAGTGATCCGAAAAGAATCTGGGTTCTGTAGTAAAGTCCACAATATATTTTGAAATATAATCTGAAATTAGAAAGAAGTCTAATCTGGACCACGAATGATAGCACTTAGAATAATAAGTATATATATCATTCTTGTTTATATTTTTA
Organism: Protopterus annectens; assembly: GCF_019279795.1. Lineage (NCBI taxonomy): Eukaryota > Metazoa > Chordata > Ceratodontiformes > Protopteridae > Protopterus > Protopterus annectens. Next base: position 906,158,567 of record NC_056744.1, on the reverse strand, counting down.
ACAGTGCGGAGGGGGTCTATTAAATTATATTCTGTCATCAAATCATTTAGAGCCAGAGTAGATTGAAGATTATAGGTGACAGTGGAGCGGAACGATCAATTACAGGGTTTATAACTGCATTCCAGTCACCACCCACTATAATATGATGATCCTTATAGGATGCAAGAATATTGTAAATTTTAAAATGAACAAATGTTGTGAATTACATGGGCCATATAGATTTAAAATTAATAAGGGTTTGTCCAAACCAGCGATAGAAGCGGTAAATAAGCACCACCTCCCTCATCATCAAATTTCTCATCAATAATATTCCCAATGAATTTTTGTTTAATGATTATAGCTACACCTCTGGAGTTAGATGAGTCACCTGAAGCTATAATCTTTTGATCCATTTTTAACTCTTTATTCCAATCAATACGTGAAATATGGGTCTCTTGAATAAAACAAATGTTAGCCTGTGATTTAAAGATCATATGAAATAATAGTGACTTTTTCGCTTTATCTTGAATGCCTCTAACATTCCAAGAATCTAAAATTATGTCAACAGGCATATTCTACAAGTATAATCATTATTGATGCTATAAAAGTGAACTCAAGGTGCAAATCCAACACAACATTAAAAAGAAGAAGAAAAAAATTAAAGAAAAACAGTCTTTAAGTATTCAAGCAAGTCATCAAATAACATTTGTTGAAAAAAAAAAGAAAAAGTTTTTAAGAACCATGAAATGTATAATAATAACCTTTATCCTAACCCTAGTGCCTACCCACCAATCCCCCTGTGATAAAGGAAGAACAGAAGAACATGAAAAAAACATTGTAATTATAGATAATAATAACTTTAAGTTAGAATACAAATTACTCAAAGGAAGCCTAACATAACATAAAGTCCGAGTAATACTACTAAAAATATATACAAAATTAACTAATTTCAAGATGTCCAAGATGCTTAATCCCTACTTCTAATACTAATCTAAAACTCCTATCCTTAAATTGAAATTTATAGTGATTAAATTTATTTCCTCAAGTATTTCAAGAGAAAGAGAAACAAGTAAATAATAAATAAATCACACTCTGCTTAACTAGAACACTCTATCATAAGAAGTAATACAATTAAAACTGAAAGATATGTAAGATAACATATATAAGTATAACAAGACCAACTGGTAACATTATAATATAAGTAAATAAGCATAGCATTACTGAACTAAAGATAATAGTCATGCACTATCTACTGAACCTTCTTTAGTACTTTAGTGATAATTTCATTAATCAACATGACCATTAGTATGATAAAAGCACTAATACCTGTAGAATGAGTACTTAGTTATAGTTCAAATAAAGCAAAAAAAACAACTACCAAGCAACCATATCTCAAAATGAAAAACAATTCAGTCTGGAGATGCATCTATTAACTAGATAATAGTAGTACAGGAACTATTCAAAATGAAATATTATAAGCTGTAAGGTTTTAACACTAGTTAATATACATGAATAAAGTATAATTATATTATTAAATAGTAACTTAAACAGCATCATATATATTGGACTGAATGTACAACAATGTGCATACATATAATTTTAAATCTACTTTTTGAATATTTTACTAATGACTCTGTTAGGTTATGTAGCCATACTATTCTTCTAAGCTATAGATGTAACATAGCAAAACAGCATGAAAAGACAAGGCTTTTAAAGTAAACATTTTGAACATCTAATTAAAACAGAAACAAGCAAGCTAAATGCAGTAAATCTAAGGGCTTAAATATATACATGTAGATTCAGCTAATCATATTAAAGATAGTTATTTCAAACCTTTCAAATAAGTAAAGGCTTTCTTAAACATAAACTACTAATCATAAATAACACATCCAGCCTCTGAGAAGAGAGAGAGCAGAGAATAGAAAGAACATGAAACTTTCATATGAACAGGTATACTTTGTAACATTTGTCAAATTAAACACTTCAGTATAATATAAAATATTGTATGAAAAATATTCTGAATAGGAAAATATGTTCATTTCTTTACACATCCTTTAGAATTTTAATATATAAAACTAACCTGTTCATTTGTTTCCAGAAACATTTTCACTCTGCTTTATGAAAGTAGCAGCTTGCTTTGAAGTCATGCAGACACACTAAAAGTCACTGAATATATTATGTGACATGAATCTGTTTAAATTTAAAAAGCAACCTTCATTTATGAAGAGAAAACACTTTAAATAATAGCCAGATCTATTAAAAGTTAGTGCTATTGAATACTTGTTGAAAACAAGCAGACTTGTGTATTTGAAACTGTCCTTCTTTCCTCACAAATGATGACATCACCATCCATCTCAGAGAGACTGTAGTGTGCATGTTCATGCAGAGCATCAGCTGGAACTCTGAGGGGAAGATTTTCTTGCTAGAATGTTGAGATGGAATGTTTTTCCCTCCAAAAATCATTTAGCTTACACAGAAGGCTGTAACTCCAAAGCTTGTAGTAAAATTAACATATTATCTATTTACACAGCAAGCATATGTGAGAGAAAGAGAAAAAGAAAATACAGGAATTTAAATGCTTCTATTAATCCACACAAATCTAACAAGCATATATCCTGTCACTGCACACTGTCACACCAAATCCATCATGTGTAAATTACATGACAAGTTCTTAAGGTAATATAATTATGTCACACCAGAATTACAAATCATGTAACACAAATACTGTCAGATTAAAGAAAAGAAAAGATCAAACCTTCTTGTAGTTCTTTAACAGTAGAATATTAAGATACAGTGTCAGGAAGCTTTTAAATGTTTTAAGAAAAATGTCTTTTGCATCTTTAGGATCTGAACATACAAATCTTTTGTCATTAGCTGTGAAAGACAAGGTATTAGGATATGCCATTCGAAATCTAATCCCTCTTTTTATCAAGTCAGCACAATAGGGGCTAGTTTTTGTCTATTTAATTTGATCTGTGCAGGAAGATCTTGGGAAAATGATAGTTTGTGAGACTTCCATATGAATTGTTTCTTTGTTTTAGCAGTTTCTAGGATCTGGAAAGTGTCTTGAAAGTTTAGTAACTTAGTATAAATTAACCTTGGTGTGGAAGAATCTTGCTTTGTACGCAGTGCTCTGTGTGCTCTCTCTACAATTATAGATTTTGAAGAAGCTTCACAATTTAACAGTGTTTCAAAGATATTTTAGTCACAGATAACAAGTTTTTATTGTCATAAGATTCAGGTAAACCACGAATAATGATGTTATTTCTTCGACTCCTGGCTTCCAGATCCAATATTTTAGCTTGTAAATCTGAAACAGTTTTATCTCTAGATTTAAAGTCACTTTCCAATAAGTCTGTTTTAACCTCCAAAGCTAAGATTTTATTTTCAATAGTAACAATACTATCGTTTATTTGCTTTAAAGATTTACTAAAGTCTGCAAACTGTTCTGAAAAGTTTTGTATAGCACTTTGGATTGGTTTTAATGCTATTTTTAGTTCTTCTAAAAGGAAATTTGAGCCATTTAAATCTTTATTACTTACATTAAAAGTTTCTGTAGGTTGTCTAGATGATTTCAGTCTTTTGAACCTGAATCGTTTTCAGGAGAGAGCATTGAAGTATATTTGGCCTTTGTAGGCTGAGTCTCCATGGAGTCAGATTTTGTAGCCATGCCCAGAAATGGAATGCAGTTAACAGGATACCAGGAACCAGGAACAGACTGGAGCAGTAGGAGTCCCAGCAGCAGAGAGACCAAGAATGTTCTGAGGTAAAATAAATCCCAGGATAATAATTCCAGAAGAAAAAATAATCCAAATGCGTAGAAAAAGATTTATAAAATCTTTTAGTATAAAAATTTGAGGAAAAAGGTTGATGTAAAGTTGTAAAAAAACCAAAAGTTAAATAGCTGTGAGGAGCTCAGAGAGTAAGGACTAGACTAGTCGGCGGCCATCTTGGAATCCGGCATGTGGGAAACTTTAGTGGAATATAGAGAATTATACTGGCAGATAATTCTGGAAGCCAGTAAATTCCCGGGACTTAATGACATGATTTCATTAGCACCAGTACTGAAACTGAGATCAGCAAAGTTATAATTAATTTTAAACATTTTATAGATATATTTAGATTCAGGAGGTATATATAATTTTAACTACTCCAAGAGTCATTGTTTCAATCTCGCAGTGTTGAGAACAGTTTTTAAGATATCTTACACTTCAATTTTGAAATGGGGTAATGTGACATTTTAGCCAGTAGAGGGAACTAAAAGCACATCTTGAATTTTTCTAACAGAAAGTTTATACTAGTATATTTATTCAAGTTATATACATATACATCAAAGTTTTACTTAAAGATGTTATAAACATATATTGATTTTATATTTTACATTTAACAGTTTTAAATATTTATTTTACATATTATACAAAGGTCATCATTACACAAAAGCATACTACTGTTTACTTGTTTTGAAGCCTGAGAATGAAGGGACATTATGAATGTATTTCATTGTTTAATTGTATCTTTGAATATATTAGACATGGTTCAATTGTTTAATGATTTGGTTCAATATATAAAGGGTGATATACGAAAGGGAGTTTTATCTGATGAAGTTGGAGACGAAAACGTGATATTTGGATGCGTTATTTTATCTTGATTTTACACTGAAATTCAATAAACTGTTCGTGTCTATCCTCTGGGTTCAAGGTGCTTGTGTTTAGGTTCGTAGTGACTTTTGCACCTTCCATTGTTCATTTTTCCAGTAATGCCTTAGCAGGTGTATTTGTAAATGTTGCTGATAAAAGGGGACATTTACCCGCTATTAGAGACCTCACTTACATCCATTTTTTTCTGTATTTGGCTTTCTAGTGGTGTACTCGTGCAACATACTCCAAGATGCACGCCCAATTTTTTCCATTACTCTTTAAGCAAGTTTGCGCAATGGGGCACGATGCACAGCTGTACTTAAACACGCTTGATGAGTGTAACTTGCTATTTCTATGTTTATCTTAAACTACTTGTTTTAATTAACAGCTGTGTGGCATTGCTGGTTAAAGCAGTGGTCTACAGGTGTGATGGTTTTGTGTTCGAAATAGGGGACAGGTGTTGATTTTGTACGTGTTTATCAATTAAAACACATATATCAATATAACTCCATTTAGCTGAGCTTAGCGAAGCTGTGCAATGCACTATGTCACACAGTGTCTGGCTAAAAATATATAAATAAAAGAAAAAATGTGGAGATATGGAAGTGGTGAAATGGGGTGCAAGCAGGGGGAAAAACATAGTGAAAGGCAGGTAGATATGTGCAGGAAGGGTATAGGAAAGAACCATAACTATCCATTTCTTGTACAGCAACAGCTGTGCACTTTGACAGAATTTGTAGATGACTTTGGACTCTCACCCTCAGCGAGAGGGGTGAGGACAACATAATTGCATTGTTAAGCCAATTGGACCAAATTATGTGCGTCTAGTGATCACATGTGCGAAATGGAGAGCTATGTATGGAATGATATTTTTTTTCTTTTTGGACAGGTGCCCATTTTTGTTAAGGTGAGAGTAGAATGTTGGGGAAGGGACATAGGTACGTGTATGGGAGGTATGTTGGGTAGGTGAGGAAGCTTTTGCAGACAGACAAGACAGCAGACAGGGTGGTGTGTGACACAAAAGGGGAGTGAACACCTTGGATGGAGAGGGTGTTGTGGAATCTCAGTCCAATGTGCCTCCACAAGGTAGCAGTATGACTCACACCCCCACCCATGGGACTGTCAGCACTGCTCTGTCACTGGCTCGAGGGTGGCAGTGGAGGAGGCTGGGCTCTAGGGAGAGCCTGGCTCACCAGGGTTGCCAGCATGTTTTCCATCTGACACAGGCATCATCCAAGCCCACGGTAGACGATCCCGTGCACCAAACCTGGCAGTTCTTCAAGGGTGACAATTCCCCCTCCACCACTCCCAGAGGGGGGCCTGCCCCTGTCCCATGAGGTGGTACTACCCGATACCACAGGTAGTGCAGGGGCAGCAGAGGGGGCACCACCAGGCTAGGTTTCCGATGTACTGGGACTCGGTGCCATGACTGGAGGAAGAGGCAAGGTAGGAGGTAGTTCATGAGAAACTGGCCGACCTTGACACACTGTAGTAAAGTAGTTATAACAATAAGTTAAGGTTAGTAATAACCAAACCAATGCTAGTATTAATAGAATAAAACATAATATTTATTAATCAAAATGCATATTAAGGTATATTATATGTAACACAACATTAAGTAACATAATGGTAAGTATGTTAACAGCAACCCAGTGTGAATTAAACCATAAGGCCAACAAAACAGTTAGTTTAACAAAATATGTTAATATTAAATCATATTAATAAATAACAGTAATAAATTAAAGAAGATAAGGGGTGGGGAGAGAGAGAAAAACATACATTAGTTACCTTGCAAGTAATATTACTACACAGAGTACTACTACATACTCCTACAAGTGTGCAGTGTCAATTGTGAGTACATTGACTACAATTCTTCTATAGCTGATGTAGCGCATACATACTGTACCTCTCAAGCTCTTAGCATGGGACAGTATGGACCAAGCCCAAACAAATGCAGGTACACAACTACACAGAACAGTTTCACATAATGCAGACTTACGTAACTGCCAAGGTGTTCTGTAAATGGATTTGAAAATATATTGCATCCCATGTAATCATTTATCTGGTAATCATGGAACAGAAAGATTAGGCGGTTGTAATTACATTACAAAAATCATGACAGTTGAGAGGTATGTTTGTGTACATTAAGTAAACTAGACAGCCATCATGCCTTAGTTGGCAGGCATGGGAGTAGAACCCAAAAGCTGTGACTGCAGGGGACATCTGCAAATAATGTAAAAATCGACTACAGCAACTTAGAAAAGACATGCAATGAATACAGCCCTACTGAAAATATTTATACAGATTTATTTAGGAAAACACAATGCTGCTTAACAGTTTATTGGTACTAGGGCTTATTATCTGTGAAGTCTACATACAATATCTGCCCATAAAGTGGGTTACCTCACCCATATACCTTTTGTTCCTGGAGTGGGAGGAAAACAGGGCATTATGTGACTGAAGGTGGCCTGGAGACAGGCTTGAACCATACAATGAGTTGAGCAATACATTTTTCAGGCCATTTCTTTTACATTCTACAGGAGTTATTACAGTTTTACACTTGACTGCAGCAACCTTACTGTATACATAAAATGCATAGAGCTCTAGTGCAATTATGTTATGACACCACAATCCTGCTGTATACCTTTTTGCTAACTGTTATTGGCATTGTTTAGTGTTTATTCCATTACAGTTGTTATTGTTCATTTATTGCACTACACTTCTAATTGCCATTTATTGCACTATAGTTTATATTATTTATTTTTTTATTGCAGTACAGTTTTTTACTCTTTATTGTTTATTGCACTACAGTTAGCATAATATATCCATACTTACCACACTCACGGTGCAACCTGGCCAGGTGCCTGGCATAGGACTGGATGTTGCTAGCCCTCTCAGTTGCAGCTGTTGGGAGAGAAGCACACCATTATGCATACCAGTTTTGCACAGATTCAGCTTGCATTTCAGTAAAATACTGGAAGAAATACTTACATATGTCTGGGGCATGCCCAGCCTTCACCTCTTGGTCCCAGGTGTCCAAAGGTCCCCTCTTTCTACTCTTCTGGTCATCGCAGTGGTGACAACACTGCTCAGCAGTGTGGGGGATACCAGTAGCACTGGTAAGGTCCTTGGCCAACCGATCCCAGGCCTCAGACTTACATTCTGAGCCTTGACAATCACCCTGCAACAGTCTAGGTTCATAATTGCATATCAGGAGCCCAACAAATCCCTGGACTCCTACACACCCCACCTCTGTGCCCGAAAGCATGGACCCTCTCCAACTTGCCTGGCATACTGACAGAAAGACTCCAAGTGTTTCAGAATTCCCAACTATTGGCCTTAATATAGGCTGTTTTGCCGCCCTTACACGTCATTCAGCAACATTCAAAAAAGCACGGCATTGCTTAGCATCACACAAACCAGCTAAGCGGAGCTGAGCTTTGTGACAACTTCTACAACCAAAGTTTTAGCGAAGCTTAGCAATGAGCAAACAGTAGTAGCTGTTAATCACATTTAAGTAGTACGTAGCACCATACAGCTCTTTCAAATGTAAAAGTTATGTTTTTAAATTACACAAAAATATAGATTACATTAAACAAATGGTATGTCTGCTAGGGACTCAAACCCAGGACCTATGAAGCTTTAGTCTGTCACTGTACCCATTTAGCTACTTGGATAGTATACAAACTACTATACCTTCACATATAGTACTAAGCTACAGTGGCATGCCATGCAAACAGGCTTAAATGGGCTTAAACATAAGCAGAAATAATTAATTACATCTGGTTTCTGTTTTTAGATGTCTGGCAGGTGTCAGCTGTCTATGTGTAAGCACAGCTTGGTCTTGCTGCACTCTGTGCCATGCAGTGCAAACAGACATTAAATTAAAAAAAAAAAGAATTCAACAAAAATTAGAAATTTAAAACACAAGCTATTAATTCACAGCACATTTCAACAGCAGCAGGGAACATTATTACAGAGAGCTTCAGCATGTATATAACATCTGACCAGCCTCAACACTTCTGCCTACATGAATTCAGTATCACTGTTACTATGCTCTCCCTCTGCAACGCGCCATGATTAATATGCATGGCGCGCTACTGAGGGGTACCATGGCAGTGTACATGGGTACAGTCCATGTAGGCTCTGCACGGAGCTTACACAGATTTGATTGAATCCTGGGGACTGTCATTTGTGCTAGCATGTCTGGCTGAGGTTTTGTACATAATTTCAGATTAACACTATGTGTGATTATGCCAGCATGACTAGCTATGATATTGTAAATAAGTTCTTACATGCTGATTTATAACCTGTTTGTACAGAATGTTTTAAAGACTTGAACAATGTTCCTTTACATTTCTAACTGCACATATTTGTGAAGAAGAATCTAACTGTAGACTGTCTCAGAATCACCTGATCTGTAGAAGATGTCATCAGAATGTTGACAGTTGCTAAGTGTTACTGTCAGAGGCTGAAAGACAGGAAGGAACTTTATTAAACAGCTGTTGGTTGATTTTCAAAATATGAAATGAAAATTAGAAATGGAACAGTTGTGACAGTTAAGCTAGTATCTATATAAGAGCTGCTGAAGACAGTTGAAGTCAGTAGTTGTCAGTTAACAGCCAGCTGCAGTTGTCAGTTGTTCACAGTTGTACTGTGCAGTGGATACCCAAAAGGACTGAACTAGAATTGTAAGCCTGCCTTTGCTCTATTGTAATAATTTAGTTTAGATCAGGGACAGTGTTCTTTAGTCAGATAGGAAAATTATAACTAATCAGAATTTTTCTAAATGTTGGATTTCTCCCCTTCGTTATTGATTTCATTTTTGGATGATTGAATTCTGTTTATTGCAAATCACTGTTTTATATTTTTAATCATTTTGCTCGTTATTAAATATTTTTATTGACTTACATTGTGGCTGTCAATCAGTGTTTTCTTTAGTGATTTCAGAGTGCTTATACCTGCTTTGATAACTTTCTGGGCCCGGCTGCTTTAGGTCATTTGCTATCTTTTGTTTTAATATCTAATTTTCATAACTGGACATCCCTTTAAAAGGATATGAAAGCTCTCTGACTGGTGGCAGAGTGTTACTGTATTAATTTGGGGAAGGGGCACAGCTGGAAATCTGTGTCAGGCTTTCCCAGAAGTGTTTGGATGTGTGAGATTTAATTTAAGTGTGAGTGTATTAGAGGTCTTAAACTGGGGCACATTGCTCTGAAGTGTGTAATAAAGAGTTACATTAGGAGTGGACAGAAGTATACAGTCCAGTCCCAGGTTATAGAGCATGTTTATGCTGTGCTCTTAGGGGAAATTATGAAATATTACTCCTGTTTAAGTGATGGTCTCATATTGGAGTTAGTAGTGAGGATTGAAGCTCCTTAGTTACTGACCCAGGATAGTAAGGGATGTCACATTATTGTTGGCAGTCTGGTGGGATATTATCTGGATGTCACAATCCCATTCAGACTTTCCTGGTAAAATGTCAAATAAATAAATAAAATAAAACAATGCAGTCATTTTGGGGGCTTTTTTCTATCCTATGTTCTTGTCATCAGGAACTCACAGGCTGGTAAGTGTTTTCAAAAATAAAGATACTGAATTATATAGGACCAAGGAGAGAACATCAGTGCACCCCACTTGCTATCAGGTTTGCAGGCAGTACTGCATTCCTGGCCAGCATTCTCCAAAATCTATGTTGGAGTGACTTCTTCAGCTACCTCACAGGTTTCATACACATTCCACTTAGTTTACCAACTTGGTCTGTTGTATAAAAATGTCCTAAATAAGATCTATTACATGACCTCATACTATAGGTTTGGGTCATATTGGATAAGCAATATGTACCCTATTTGAATCCATGCAGATACATAACCAAAGGTTTACAGGCCTTTAGGAATCAATGCAAAACTTTACTAAAGTGGCTTTTTAATCAGCTTTAATAATGAGGATCATCAATCTACTGGTCTGTAGTGTGAAAACCGATTCTAGACTTCTAGCTTACAGATGCTTTGCCATACTCAGTGAATACCTGTATCAGGCCCACAGTGTCTCTGCTACCACTTTCAGTATCATAAAAGAAATCCATGAAACCATTGTGCCTTTTCTTTATGCAGTTCCTTCAGTCCCTTGACAGTCTGTTTCTGTTCTTAAACTTGTTAGCTGGATAGCTTTTTGCAGCAGCCTTCACATTCCCTTTAATTCAATTATTTGCTTTCTTAATTTATTTATGTTTGTTAATCAGGTAATGGACTGAACTGGTGAAGACATATTTCAGGAATGGCCTGAGAATTACAGTAGAAACAAATAAACAAACAAAAAACATATGTTCACTTTTCGAAAAGGTTAAACACAGAAGGATTTCAAAATACAAATGCAGTCTTTAAGAATCATGCAAATATCAGCATCAGGAAAAAAAATAAAAACATATTGTTCACATCAGTGTTCCATCTAAGGGTAAGGACCGATACAAAGGACACAAAATGCATATGAGTGCAGTATAAAATGGTCTTCCCCATCATCTCCAGCAGGATGATATTAGAGGTACACCAATGCTTCCACTAACATACTTGAAATCATCTTTATTTATGATATACTTTCAACTAATCTTTTCTTAACTGTTGATTATGCTTCAATAGCAGTTTTGACTACTATCTCCTTTGCCAATAGATGGGTTTCATTTTACTATCCTCACTTCCATTTTTATGGACCATTCTTCTGGTTTTGACAGCCCCCTCCAGCTACTTCCTTTCAAACCAGGAAAATGTGTTTCTGTCCATGTTTCTTTCTTATCTTTCTGTGTTTCTACACAGTACTGCCCATCAAAATATTTACATTTTCAAAACCTTACTGCAGTTTCCTCACTCTGCACCCTCTAAACCCTGTGTCACCTTATACATTATTATGCCTTTCTGTAGACCAGTGCTTGTGCTATTTTAGAGTTCCTATCCCTTTCTGCATCACACCTTCTCAATTACCTTAATTTTAGCTGGGATTATACCAAGTATATAACCTTCACCCTTTTCACTCAGTATATCTTATTGCTGCTTTCCATTAAACACTTTCCTTTTAGTCTAGTTTATGCACAAGGGAATGAGTCAATAGTTCGTCATTTATCACATGATGTTTCTGTATTGGTGACATCATAACATTTTCTGCCCTAGTTTGCCTGTTTCCCATTTTTTTCACTTAGCATGTGTTTTTTCTTAAAAAAAATTATGCACTGGTTTGTAGACAAGTGATGACAGAGACGATAAAATTCAGACTTTGGAAACTGATGGAGAGTTAGAGAACAGATAGGATGCAGATAATCAAAATAGAAGAAGATACCGCCACAAAGAGACCAGTCACCCATGGAGTCCCCCAGGGTCCTGTGCTGGAACCTCTCCTGTTTGACATCTACTTTTCAGAAGTTAAAGCCAATACCAAAAGGGCTCTGTCTGACTAGGTTTGCAGATGACTGCAAGCTAGGAGTAGTTAGTTATCAAATCCCCAAATGACTTAGCCATCCTGCAGGAAGGTTTGTCCCAAATAAATAACTGCTGCCAAAATCATGGCCTGAAACTAAATGCCCCAAATGCATTACTATACCCTTTTATAAGTCATACACCGTAGTTAACTACCACATTCACAATATACACCTAAGATTTGGCCCACTTGTTCAGAATTTGGGAACTTATGTGGACAGTGACCTAACTCTTGACCAGCATGCCCATTGTTGTAAGAATGTCCTTATATATTGCACTGCTTATAAAAAAGGGATTGTGTCTAGATCTATGGGTGCCATTGCTCCCCTTTACTCAGCCCTCATTAGGCCAGTCATTGAATATAATGCCCTGTTTGGGATGTATCTTTCCAGACAGATGAAACACCTGAAACACCCACAGAGATACCTTTCTACATGGACCAACTGAAAGCCCTGTCACTATACTCGGCATCCTACAAACTGCTAAGAGGTGACCTGTGTCTGGAAAACAAGGCATCCTCTGACCCATTGCTGATGGATTTACTGCACATCAGAAAGTCAAAAGGCATTAGAGATACTCAGTCTAAGGATCTAAATCTCTTCTGCACATCAAAAGAATGGTTTGGAGGGCTCTCCTTGTGTCCATGTGGGCTTTTCTAGGCATTCAGGTTACTTTCTATATCCCAAACACATATCATAGTTAGTAAACCAACACCCTGTCCTTAGGTGTGAGTGTACACCCATGCATGTGCATACATGTGTGTGTGTGCATGCGTGTGTGTGTGTGTGTGTGTGTGTGTGTGTGTGTGTGTGTGTGTGTGTGTGTGTGTGTGTGTGTGTGTTTACATGTACATCACGAGCATCAATGTGACCTATTCAGAATTTTGTGTCTAGTGAGTGCAGAGATAGGCTCTGGCTCCCCTTGCAGTACCAAACCAGATTAACCAGATAACTAAAAGAATAAATGAATGAAGGAATGGTTCTTGTTTTAACTTAACTACCACTGAAATTAATAACTTGACCTTAAGCAAATCAGATCAATTGCTGTGACACCATCATCCCTCCAAGAATTAGAACTCGGTGTCTGAATTTTACACACCTTGGCTGGCTTTTCCTCTTTTTCTCAAATTCCAAGCTAGCCAAAGGTCACCAGCAAATAGGGCCTAGCCAAATTTCTTTGTAGAATATTTAGACTCTTTTTACTGTTCAAAAACCAAACCACTAAATGCCTATTAGGACTTCAAGTACATCATGGAACTGGGTCAATGGCTTACTGATCACTTCATAAGAACAATGAGTTGTTTCCTGTATTCAGGTATCAGTAGGTCTTATTCTGTTATCTGAATGCTACGTGCTTGCATTGAACATAACATGGATTATTTCTTCTTACTTTACAGTGCACAGAGGGTCGCAGTTTTGTCTGAAACTGGGGAGAAGACAGAAGGGTGCTTAACAAGTGCTTTTAAGCACCCCCAATCATCATTAAGTTCTAGTACCACACTAGAGAATTAACATCAGGAAGCAGCCACCACAGAATAGCATTAGCAACCTATATAAAAGTTTTATAACATTAAATACTTCATTCATCCTTTCTGGTGAATGAAGTATTTTAACTTGTAAAGCTTTTTGTTCTTTCCACCACTGTTCTGTGGTGGCTGCTCATTGTGTCGCAGTGCAAAATGTGTTACAGCTTTCAAAGCTTAAAACCTGTAGCACCCCTGCACTTTTTTCTTTAACAGTTGCAGTACATAGAAGCAGTTTAAGCCCAATGCATTATAACAAGTTATGATCATGTCTGTCCAGTTGTGACTCATTTTATTTGTTCTTGATAAGGACATCACGATTCACATCTCAAACCTCCCTCTCTAGGGGAATTATTTGACCTCCATGTTTCAAATACATAGCAAACTGATTACAATCAGAGACTAATTATAATCCTCTATATTATGGGCAGGTGAGGCAGGTTTTAATTAAAGATGCTTTTGCTTACTCCCTATGGTATATTAACTGCTTCCAGCTGCGGTGTTAAGATGCTACCTAAAGCTGCAGTCCTAAAGGGATTGCTGCTTTTTGCTGACTGTGTTTTTGTGAGCTGTGTGTAAAATGCTAACAGTTACCTTATTCTCACGAACTGCTGTAGGAAATTTTATAACTCAGCTGGTGTCAGCCTACATCTGTGACACACAGTTTTGCAGAATTATCATTTGACAGCACTTTGTGTACTAGCAGTTGGAAGTGATACTTTTGACTTTTAAGTGAAAGTGTATGCACATTATTTTTGCTCCTTATCTTGTAGCTGTTGTTAACCCCTTCCCCACCACTCCATTAATCAATCAAACAACACTTGAGCCAGTACAGATGTGTTCCTAGGCCATAGGCTAGCTCACTCCTTAACTGTCTAACTGAATGATACATGGTTGTATAGCTTTTTATTGCAGACAATTTTAAATAGAACCATTTGTCAGTAGTATCACAACTGAATTTATATACATTCTTATTGGCTTACTTTCACTTTATCTTTCTGCAGTTCATCCAAAATCATAATGTCTAAGCCACAAAAATCTGAGACCATTTAGTCAACTTCCAAAGAAGTAGTAGATGAATATCTACAATCATGGTTTCTGTTTTTTATTAAGTTTTGCAAGGCGCTGCTACTTCCCCACACAGACGCACATAACTGTCTGGAGAAGTAACAACTGCAACAAACAGTGGTGATTTCTGACTCTTCCAGGTATACCTTTACAGAAGTTTTGTTGGGGGGAGCTATGTTCTTTGTAACTAACAGCATGTGTAGTTGTGCACTGATACGCCTGCTGTTTTTATACTCTACATAGTGACTGAAATACCTTGAAGTAAGAAGAGTACTCAGAGGTCCCACAGAGATATCTCACTCCATGTCCTTATGTGTTTTTAGATTATACAAGTTAGATAATGTGATCTTCACATATTATGGCCATTAGAAATTAGTCTAGAAATCATACATTCAGTTATTACTGTGCTAGACAAAGTGACGGCAAATCATTTTTATACTAAATCAGTGGGCATTGGTTTGATGTGTTTATTGCCATAACCTTTATTGTATTTTACTGCTGATTGTTATTTAATATTCCAAGTTAATCATACCAGTTATATCCAGCCAATGTTAATGTATTTTATCTCCTTCATCTTCAATAGATTACAATCGGTCATGTTAACTTGTGAGGGAACTGTCATTCAAGCTGTTCACCATGCAGTTTTCACAGTCCTATACAGGATAAAGGAAATAATCCTGGGCAGGGATATAGGAGTATGGGATCCTTACCCATTTCACTGCACTTCTCAACTAGGAACATATGAAGACAGATTGGAATGGCAGGAGATAGAATTTTGTTTTGCTGCCTGTTTCCTCAGCAAAAGAATCTGTCACTTTTTTCCAGATCATTGAATCCCTGCAAGTTTAATCCAATATCTAATCTAATGCATATGAAATAATATGAATATATATCTATATATATCTATATATATATATATATATATATATATATATATATATATATATATATATAAAATATAAAAGTCAAAATAGTCAGTAAACCAGGGGATAAAAGCTCCGTAGTCACAAAAATAAACAGATAAAAATATGTAGCACAAACCAACTACAGAGCTACCATGTAGCAGGTAAAGCAGCCAAACGAAGGATACTTCCAAATAACAATCAGGCAGAATGGTACTCAGCTTCAATCCAACTTAGACAGATTTTAAAGATCCACACAGGAGCACAAACCATGTAGCAGGTAAAGCAGCCAAACGAAGGATACTTCCAAATAACAATCAGGCAGAATGGTACTCAGCTTCAATCCAACTTAGACAGATTTTAAAGATCCACACAGGAGCACAAAGACCAGAATAAAACTCAGGTTTATTAAAACAAGAGGTGAGCGCTTTCGCTATGAGCTTCTTCAGACCTAATAACATCTACATTCAAAATAACCAAGGTATATATAGTTTCCTCTGAGTCAATTAAAAAATCAATTAAGACGTCAATTAGCTACTAGAACATCTTAAAGGTAGATATACACTATATTTAATTACTACAAGAATATATAAAAAACCTTTCTCATATACTGCATCCACATATAAAAATATGCATATAAAACCATATACTTATGCTACTATGATAAATTTACAAAAATAATAAAATATCACATATATATATATATATATATATATATATATATATATATATATATAAATACAGAAGTATATATAGGGAATATATGTATAAAAAGCAACACTAATAGATGGATCATTTATGTAGCCTTCTTCTTTTCAAGGCAGGTTTAATGGATGCACGTTCATTCAAACCTTTACCCCTATCACCCCTCAAAACGATGATCCAACATGTTTCCCTGTACTCTATGTATGTCCTAATATTCCCTTGCCTAAGACTGTTGTTAATGGATTCAATGACCCTAAAATTAAAGGTGTGCTCTGTACCTGATTCATTTACATGTTTAGTGAGTGCATTATTTAATAACTTTTTCCTGATACGAAACAAGTGTTCTCTAATACGATCGCGTAAGACTCTATTAGTCTTCCCAACGTAGAATGCATGGCAGATATTACATACTGCCAAATACACTATATTAGAGGACATACAATCATGATGACCTAAAAATTTAAAGGATTTACACATATCTGGATGAAAAAGCCCCTTCTCAGTACTAATATAGGGACAATAATTGCATGAGCCACATGGCTTAGTAAACCCATAATCCATACAGCCTCTATTCTCTTTCCTGTGACACAACAGCCTTTTCAGGTTCTTATGATTCTTATACCTAAAACTAGGGGTTTGACCAACAATATCCCCTATGTCACTATCAACCAAAAGAATAGGCCAAAATTGCTCAAAAAGTTTCGTAACATACCCAGTGTCACTTGAGAAATATAATGGGACTTTGGTAAATCTAGTCCCAGTATTAACAAGGGGGGTAGATATAAACTCATTCGGGCCAAAATACGGTTTGGCTCTGGTTTCCCTCAAAGATGTGAGGTCATTCCATTGCCTCTCCAACTCTGCATGTGAATAGCCTCTTTCTATCAAATTATCACCAACATTGGCAAGTTCAGAAGAAAAACCAATTTCAGAAGAGTTCATCCTAGATGCTCTCATACCCTGCCCTCTAACTAGATTCCTAAAGATGTAGCCAGGATGCATGCTCGTCCTAAATAAAAAGGCGTTCTTATGACATGCCTTACGGTGGACGCCAGTGTTAATGACACCCGAATCCAATTTCTGAATGTACACATCAAGATAATCTATAAAATCAAAAGAAAATTTAAACGTAAATTTCAGGCAAGTCATCAAGTTGTTCACTTCTTCAAAGAAGTTACTAAACTCCAGATAGGAACCACGCCATAAAATAAACAGATCATCAACGAAACGCCTATAGAATAGAACATGTTCTATGAAATTGTTGTGTGTAAATAAAACCTCATGTTCCCATTGAGCAAGGAACATGTTGGCGTAGCTATTGGCACAAGACGTGCCCATAGCTACGCCATGTTTCTGCAAATAAATATTCTTCCCAAAAATAAAGATGTTATTGTTAAGGACAGTTTCCAAAAGGAAACATAGCAGCTCTATCTGTACACTTGTATAATCACTATGTAGGCTTAGATATCTATGGATAAATTGAATGCCAAGATCATTGGGTATCATGTTAAACAGTGATTGAATGTCCATTGTGACAAAGGCTAAATTTTGTGAATCAGTCATACTGCTCACACAGCCATAAAGGTCTGTTAGAAATTGTTTAGAGTCCTTTAAAACAAATGGGTCCAATCTAATCACAGGGCGTAAGTACTTCTCTACATACAGAGATAAGGGCTCTGTAACCCAACCACCCCCTGCTACTATAGGCATCATGGGTGGTCTATAAGAATCTTTATGAATTTTGGGAAGTCCTTGAATAATGGGAATCAGCGGGTTGTTAACACTAAGAAAATCAAATATTTCCCTTGAAATAAGACCAGTTCTACTAATATCAATCAAATCATTCTTAACCGTTGATATAATATTGTGTACATCAGAAGCCGAAATTACCTTATAGAAAGTGTAGTCTTCTAACATCTCATGCATGCTAGCAGAGTAGTGATCACTATCCATAATGAAAATTTTATTCCCTTTATCTGCTGGCCGAATGGTTAAAGTATAATTATTTTGTAAGGAAAGAAGAGCTTTCCGTTCCCTAAAGGTTAGATTTTGTTTCAAGGATCTCAAAGAATTTCTTGTTCTATTGTCATAGAACTGAAAGATTTCATCTTCAGTTAACTTAGTATAGGCTTCAACTAGTGGATGATTGAGAGGGGTGTAAGAACTTGGTTTCCTTAAGAAGGGCCTTACTCTCTGTCTCTACAGTATCACAATCCTGATTGCCAAAGCGTAAGCATAACATCCCTGCAAAAAATCTTTAGGTCAAGTATAGTATCTTCTAACTTACTAGGACGGGTAGGTATAAAATTCAAACCTTTCTGTAGTATATTACATTCATCTAACGTGAGGTCATATCTAGAAATATTATGGATTAGTGTGAAACGTCCTTGTTCCACATTCTCTTTATAGTTTGATTCTGTTGAATTCCGCCTGACAACTTCCTCTTGTACCTGTTCCTGCTGGTTGACCTCCCTCTCCCCCGTCCCCTGTTCACACGAACGGGTAAAGGAAAAGAAGGCAGGTAACCAGATTCGCCATTACTATTAGAGTTATGACCAAAGGTATTACCTTTAGATACTTTAGGTCTAACGACCTGTTCAGTATTCGTAGGACAGGTATTAGTTCCAGGGTGGTTAACAAAACTATGTGGGGGTAAATTGTCCACTGAAGACATCCCTTCATTAGTGACATTGTTAGAATTCAAGACAGGGTCTAACCCCTTAGATGAACCCTGGACATTGTCCTCAGTGATGAACTCTTCTGAAATTGGTTTTTCTTCTGAACTTGCCAATGTTGGTGATAATTTGATAGAAAGAGGCTATTCACATGCAGAGTTGGAGAGGCAATGGAATGACCTCACATCTTTGAGGGAAACCAGAGCCAAACCATATTTTGGCCCGAATGAGTTTATATCTACCCCCCTTGTTAATACTGGGACTAGATTTACCAAAGTCCCATTATATTTCTCAAGTGACACTGGGTATGTTACGAAACTTTTTGAGCAATTCTGGCCTATTCTCTTGGTTGATAGTGACATAGGGGATATTGTTGGTCAAACCCCTAGTTTTAGGTATAAGAATCATAAGAACCTGAAAAGGCTGTTGTGTCACAGGAAAGAGAATAGAGGCTGTATGGATTATGGGTTTACTAAGCCATGCGGCTCATGCAATTATTGTCCCTATATTAGTACTGAGAAGGGGTTTTTTCATCCAGATATGTGTAAATCCTTTAAATTTTTAGGTCATCATGATTGTATGTCCTCTAATATAGTGTATTTGGCAGTATGTAATATCTGCCATGCATTCTACGTTGGGAAGACTAATAGAGTCTTACGCGATCGTATTAGAGAACACTTGTATAGTATCAGGAAGAAGTTATTAAATAATGCACTCTCTAAACATGTAAATGAATCAGGTACAGAGCACACCTTTAATTTTATGGTCATTGAATCCATTAACAACAGTCTTAGACAAGGGGATATTAGGACATACACAGAGTACAGGGAAACATGTTGGATCATCATTTTGAAGGGTGATAGGGGTAAAGGTTTGAATGAACGTGCATCCGTTAAACCTGCCTTGAAAAGAAGAAGGCTACATAAATGATCCATCTATTAGTGTTGCTTTTTATACATATATTCCCTATATATACTTCTGTATTTATATATATATATATATATATATATATATATATATATATATATATGCGATATTTTATTATTTTTGTAAATTTATCATAGTAGCATAAGTATATGGTTTTATATGCATATTTTTATATGTGGATGCAGTATATGAGAAAGGTTTTTTATATATTCTTGTAGTAATTAAATATAGTGTATATCTACCTTTAAGATGTTCTAGTAGCTAATTGACGTCTTAATTGATTTTTTAATTGACTCAAAGGAAACTATATATACCTTGGTTATTTTGAATGTAGATGTTATTAGGTCTGAAGAAGCTCATAGCGAAAGCGCTCACATCTTGTTTTAATAAATCTGAGTTTTATTCTGGTCTTTGTGCTCCTGTGTGGATCTTTAAAATCTGTCTAAGTTGGATTGAAGCCGAGTACCATTCTGCCTGATTGTTATTTGGAAGTATCCTTCGTTTGGCTGCTTTACCTGCTACATGGTTTGTGCTCCTGTGTGGATCTTTAAAATCTGTCTAAGTTGGATTGAAGCCGAGTACCATTCTGCCTGATTGTTATTTGGAAGTATCCTTCGTTTGGCTGCTTTACCTGCTACATGGTAGCTCTGTTGTTGGTTTGTGCTACATATATATATATATATATATATATATATATATATATATATATATATATATATATATATATACTGTATAATACATTGAGACTGCGGTGGTGGTGGTGCGGTAGCGTTGTCGCCTTATAGCAAGATGTCGTCCCGTTTGATTCTCAGCTAGAGCGTCTTCTGTGTGGAGGCATACGTGAATAGGCGTGCCTTCGTGGAAGGTTGTGCATCAGGGCTGGTAACCCGGTACGTAAAAATCCACTACCAATCATTAGCGGACCGGAGTTCCGCTGTGGCGACCCCTAACCGGGAAAAGCTGAAAGACAAACAAAAACTGTATAATACATTGAGAATATTATAGCAGCATGTATATGCAACATATTATGGTAATACTTTGTGCAAATGATCCAAGAAGTCTGAATCACCTGGAAATGGTGTTAAAAATGGTCTGCAAGCCTGCGATGCCAGCGATGTTTGTCTCTCACAGAAGAAGGATATTGGACTTTGAGTGGAGTCTCTAGCTGGGCCATAACCAGAGAAACGTGAAGATGTAGAATACCAGAGAAGATACTATGGACATACTGACTGAGTAACAGGAAAGCCATTGCTGGTTGGATTTAAAACAAGTTGTCCTGAAGTGCTTACTGCTGTGGGAGAATAGTTAGTTCTAGTTGAGAAACGATGTACTTAAACACAATTGTGAGTTTGTAAGTTCTGAGTTTTGAAGTGTGAGGTACTCAAAATTGCATTATACAAATGTGTGCTTATTATTTTAATTTTGTTTTAAAAAGTAGACTTTAATTTTGCATTTTTCATTGTAAGTAAACTGCATTTAAACTGATAAGTGTTTCCAGTGTGGTATATTTTATATATGGGCATCTCTCTGTCTTTAACTCCATTTAACAAGTTGCACCCAACTGCTAGAGGGACCCCATAGCTATAATAGGAATACTTTTACATATATATTTATCTATCTATCTATATAGATAGGCGTGTGTGTGTGTGTGTGTGTGTGTGTGCGTATGTATATATATATATATATATATATATATATATATATATATATATATATATATATGTTGTACTATGTTTTCTGTTCCTGCATTGCAGCCTGCAAGTGTAAAAATAGTTAAGTAAACTACCCTAACTGAAAAAAAGAGAAATTTTGCTATTGTCTGTGTTTACCCCATCCAAAACGAAAGAAACACATGGTTATTTTTTTCTTTTTTGTGAGTGAACAGTAATATTTTTCCAACAATGGAGAAAATCAGAGACCTTGTGCAGATCAACACAAATGTGAGTCAGCAGACTATTCAGGACAGGACTGAAGCTACAGACAAACATTAAGTTAGTCACAAAAAGTTGACTATGATAGCAATTGCGCTGATCACCTCAAAGACCACCCCACCACTTAAGAAATTGTGCAAATATGATAATGTTAAGGCATAGCCTTTGAAAGATATGATACCCAAGAGAACTGGGATAAGCCTGAATATGCTGAAATGTTTTCTTCATACCTTACAGGAAAAGCCCTCATGGCCAATATGGACACAGAAGACATTGATTATATGGAGTATCAAAACTTA
This sequence comes from Protopterus annectens, assembly GCF_019279795.1. Lineage (NCBI taxonomy): Eukaryota > Metazoa > Chordata > Ceratodontiformes > Protopteridae > Protopterus > Protopterus annectens. The sequence continues at coordinate 906,136,459 of NC_056744.1, read as the reverse complement.
AGAAAACCTGCTAGCCAGAGCTTGTGTCTCCTCTGAGGCACAAACAAAGAAATGTAATATCTGAACATTTAATCCAAGTAAAACAGCACATTTTAAAATTATCGTTAGCGCCATAAGTGAACATCAAAAGTAAAATGATAGACACTTTATCAGTTGATAATTCAGAAGGGATTCCTCAAGTAATTTAAGTAAATGTGTTTTTCAAAGTAACTCTAAGAGTACTGATAACTTGGTTGGGCTAGCTAAAAGGTTACTATCTAATGAGAGTGTGCAGTTGACTGTGACTACATAAACACTCTCAGCACCTGAAATACTATGTTTTACCAGTGGGAAGAAAAGGGGTACATTACTAAATCTTATTTAACTAATAATGAGAATGCTAAACCTAACAAAACTATGATTTATAACTATAATGCTTGCAAAACATGTAAATAATGTGCCTGTCCAAAATATGACTTTTAACCAACATATTTGTAATGAAAAATGCCACAATGGACTATGATAAAGTAACTGCTAGAATAGTTGAATCAACCTATTACCTCTGTGCCACACCAAGTTAGCCAGATGTATGGCATTAATGAATGGGAAGGAAATGCAGGGACTACTCGATTCTGAGAGCAAGGTCATGCTTATTAAGGACACTTGTGTCTGTAAACATATTACCAATGGCAGGAAGAAGGCAGACATAATATGTGTCAATGGAGACAGGAAGGAGTATCCAGAACACATGTAGAAATTCCATCTCTGTTGGGTAAATTACCACCTCATGTGGCTTTGATACCTATTTTAACACATGATGTAAAAATTAGACAGAACTTCCCTTAATTCAATGTACTGTGGAAATTATTAAGGAAGGGAGAGAGCACAGTTAGAGTCTCTTGTCACCACTATAATCTTAGTAACAATGGGGAAACGGTAACCTGATACACTGCTAATAATGTACACCCTTGAATATACCCCTAGAGAAATTGGAGAGAGGGAAAAAAACAGCCTGACTCACTGTTATGAAATCACAGTCCTGATAACAACAAAGAGATAAGTGTAGAAACTTCAAGAATAACTAGAATCTGGCTTTTATCAGAAACCTGTTACTGGGTCTTACCAGAAAACTCTAGTTATTAAGTTAGTGAAAGACTTTAGTGCGGAAACTAAAAGGAAGAACCCATAGTGTATGATATGGCACCTTATCAGAAATTTCTAGCTTTAGTGAAGTAGCTATGTGCAAACAGAGAGGGAGATCCATAGCAAGAAACCAGGAAGAAAAGAAAGGAAACCAGAACAGAGTCCTAGGTTCAGACAGCTAGTCAAAAACAGGATTCTTAGCAGTAGGCATTTAAAGATACAGAAGTTACTGAAGGAAAAGTAAATGAATTGTAAAAAACAAAAACATGGGAAAGTCATTTGCATCAGTTGCTTTTTTGCAGGGCAACGAAAAGGTGAAGAAGATGTATACCTATAATCATAGGTGAAGAGGTTATACCTTAACTTTACATTAATGTAGTGATGAAAGTTGTCCTAACTTGGCAGATTTGAAGATAAGCAATGACAATTTTGTGAAAGCACAGCGGGAGGGCTATTTATAAGCAGGGCCAGAAAACAAATATAGTCAGAATGGGAAAAGATGAGTAGATTGGCACCATCGCACATCCATTTTTTAAGGTGTGGAATAACTTGCTGTACACAGTAAACAAAGATGAAAAATAAATACTGCACTGTCTCTTAATACTCTAACACCTATTATAACTCTTGTGATGAGCCTGAAACATAGCCATATATGAGGAAGACACTTAGGGATGACATGACCAAAACCAGAACTGTGCACAAAGACCAAATCACACCACTAAAGGCCGTTCAAACAAATATAAAATACGTAAGGAAAAAAGAATGACCTCTTGCTCTCAAATATTTATAACTGAACCACTCAGTACAAATCGCAGTAGGGTGGAAGCTTGGTAGCTTTTACAAGAACTGTTGAGCTGTTATAGACAGCTGAAGCACTATCAATGCAAACAGCAGTTAAAATGAAGCTTGCTTGAACTGTTGAGCTTTTAGCAACAGCTAAAACATTCTTGATGCAAACAGCAGTTAGAGTGGAGGTTTGCTGACTTACAAAAGTTGTTGGGCTGTTAAGAACAGCTGAAACACTTTTGGTATAAACAGCAGTTTAAGTTGAAGCTTGCCAGCTCTTACAAAAACTGTTGAGCTGTTAAAAACAGCTAAAGCACTCTTGATACAAACAGCGATTTAAGTAGGAGATCTTAGCTCATCAAGTGTGCTTTACAGACCAGTATATCTGGCACTAAGAAGGCTGTCAATACAATCACTCCACCTCAAACACCACCCACACCTATACAACACAAAGCCACATATGTGGAGGTCCTCAACAAAAACATTCCAAAACAAAGGAGACCTCTGAGGTAAAAACACACGCGATCTCCACAGCCCTTCACACCACATACCACGCATAGTTCACGCACCTGTATCTCACAGCCACTAAGGATTAACCATAAACCCAACATATTAGTCAAAGGAGACTCCATTGTGAGACACACAGATGTGCCTCTCAACAGGCTGTATAAGGAGAAAGTCACGGTTAGTTGTCTGTCAGGGGCCAGACTCTATCATATCACATGCACACTCAAGTGAACAACAGGTACTGTTATGACTCTGTCATAGTCCATGTTGGTGTGAATGACTTGAGACATACCTCCCTGGACTATATGAAGAGAGACATGATTGAATTCACTGAATATGTGTCCCAGGTGGGTATGTCTCTAGCCTTAAGCAGCACTCTACCATCACCCAGAATGATGCCTCAATACAAACAGAAAATGATTGACTTTAGCAATTAGCTTAGTTTCTGGTATCATTCTAGGGGGATCCAGTACCTGACAGCCTGAGAAGACATGATCGACAGACCACAATGCTTTGCCAGAGATGGCCTGCATCTGTACCACTTGGACTTCAGGCTTCCGTCAAAGGCTCTTGCCTCCTCCATAGTGCCTTTTTCTATGAAAAGTGATGAGATTAAAACTACCAACATAAATATTTCAACAAAATGCAAATTAAAGGTCATGTTGCTAAACGCTAGAAGTCTAAACATGAAACTGCACTTATTGCAAAAATTCTTAACTCTGGAAAATGCTGACATCTGCATAGTCACAGAAACCTGGTTCAAAGCTGTGGAGAACTCCCCAGCCTTACCTGGTTACTCATCCTGTCATACATTCAGATTCCAAACTGTGGGCAGTAAAGCCAAAGGAAGTGAAGTTTCAATATATATCAAAGACATAAACACCTCCAGGCTGGTCAAACAGTATGAAACACAGGGCACAATCCAGGTGCAGTTAACCATTGACAAGACCCCTATACAAATCATATCTAGCTACTGGCTCCCAAACCTGGATCAAGATACCCAATCCACCTATCTGGACCTCTTCGAATCTATCAAGATTCAACCCTTTATCTTGATCCTGGGTGACTTTAGCTATCCAAATATAGACTGGAAGTACTACTCATGTCAGAACACAAATGCCCAGAGATTCCTTGATTTTTGTCAATGCAAATGCTATGGAACAGCTAGTCGATACCCCTACAAGATGTGATAATATCTTGGACTTGTTAATAACCAACATGTGTAACCACTGCAGTATCCCTGCAGTATCATCCTCCCTGGTAAGATCCGACCATAAAGCGGTCACTTTCAAAGTCACCATCTCCCTCGACCCCCACCCCCCCAGCTAGGGTCACCAAAAAAACTTCTCCAAAGCTGATTACAGCCTCCTGAGGGATGGTAGAAACAGCTTCACAGCCCCTTCCCCCTCTCTAGGAAATGGCACCAGTATCCAAAACTGTACCAAAGCACTATACGAGCATTTATATAGATGCATGGAATCAGGAATACCCAACAGGAATAAATCATCCTCCGCAAGGAAGAGTAAACCTGTCTGGTGGACATCTGCAATAAATAAACTCTATAACAAAAGGAAAAAAAATGCTGTCCAAGACCAAGAAGGAGCAGGTATCCAATTGGAAGCAATATGTCCTTAGCCTGAACAAGCAAATAAGAGCATTAGTGAAATCCTCCAAAGCAAACTTCAAGTCCAAATTGGCCACATCTACTAGAGACAATCATAATCCTGCAGTATCCCTGCAGTATCATCCTCCTTCCCATATTCACCAGCTGGTCCAGCTGGTGAATATGGGAATCTTGAGGCAATGTTACAACTGCCTCATGTACACAGACAACCCTCTCCTCCTCCCAACAAATTCCAACAGATGTGAGAGATGCAACCATATAGCCAAACTGGAGGCTAAGCTCTCTCAACTCAGTACTGGCAAAACCAGTCAGGAGGAGAAGGAAACCACACTCACTACAATTCTAGTCTCACATAGACCTACCATGACAGCAAACCAAACACATAATCACACAAAAACATACTGAGGCTCTAAATAAAGATCTGCCTAAGCAGCAGAGACCTCCAAAGCAGACACCCAAGCAACCGCTACCCCAAAAAAAAACACGTGCAACACATATCTCACAAAGCCAGTGTGCCAAACAGTCACAGCCCTTAAGGCTAAACAACACACCTGATACACTTGTAATAGGTGACTCTATCATCAGGCACACTGGCGTCCTGCTCACCAGGCTGAACAAGGAGAAGGTCATGGTGAGCAGCCTGTCTGGCTAGGATCCGCCACATAACACAAGCACTCAGGTCACTCCAAGGCAAGTACAAATATGACTCAGTCATTGTCCATGCTGGTGTGAATGACCTGAGATGTACCTCCCTGGACTACATGAAAGAGACATAGAGGAGCTCTCTGAGCATGTAGCCCAGGCTGGTATGACCCTGACCTTGAGTAGCATCTTACCCTCACCAAGAATGATGCCACAGTATGAAGACAAGATGATCAATTTCAACAATTGGCTTAAGTATTGGTGTCATTCAAAGGGGATCCAATGCCTATCAGCTTGGGATGATATGCACGACAAGCCACGATGCTTTGCTAGGGACGGCTTGCACCTGTCACCCTGGGCTTTGGATATTGGCAAAGGCTCTTGCTACCCCATAGTGCCTTTTTAGGCAAGGCTCAAAAGACAAACCCACCTCCATAGGTATCACAAGGGATAAGAAACTAAGAGTAATGCTACTCAACACTAGAAGTCTAAACCTCAAGATGCACGCACTCAAAACTCTCCTTAGCATGGAGAACATCGATATCTGTGCAGTAACAGAAACCTGGTTCAGGGGTCCGAGCACCCCAGCACTACCAGGTTATACCTCATACCATGCTTTTCGGCCCCAAAACTTGGACCGAACCACAAAAGGAGGGGGAGTATCGATATTCATCAAAGATACCCACACCTCCAGGTTGGTGGCAAAGCACGAAGCATCAGAGACTATCCATGTGCAACTAACAGTGGGTAAAACTGCCTTCCAGTTTATAGCCTGCTACAGACCACCCTCCCAAACCCAGGAACCCCACTCGGCCTTCCTCAGAACACTGGAAAATATGAAGGTCTCTCCGAACACTATTATATTGGGCAACTTCAACTACCCAAACATAGATTGGGAGCATTACTCTAGCTCCAACACCCTTGCCCAAAGGTTCCTAGAATTCATAAACTCAAATGCTATGGAACAACTTGTTACCACTCCCACAAGAGGGGAAAACATACTGGACCTGATCATCACCAACATGGGGACTCTGTGCTCCAGACCAGAAGTGTATCCCTCACTGGTAAGATCAGACCATAAACTGATCTCACTGGATATTCACATCCTGACCCCACCCCCTGCCCAGAAAACCACAGTGAAAAACTTCTCTAAAGCAAATTTCACACTCCTCAAAACCGAGGTGGAATCCTTCAAAGCCCTCGGGCCTGTGGAAAATACGGCCCAGACCGCAGAATCCTTTATAAATGCATTCTATGAACACCTTCAGGACTGCATGGATCATGCAATCCCAAATAAAACCAAGACCCAATCCTCCAAAGGCAGACGACCTGTCTGGTGGACCCCAGCCATAAACAAACTATACAATAGAAGGAGGAAGCTACTACATGATAGAGCAAAATCCCAAAAGGGAAGGCATCTCTGATCAGTATTAGCAAAAACTAAGGGCAATCATAAAATCGTCAAAGGCCAGCGAGAGAATAATTGCACAGGACACTAAGGATAATCACAAGGCTTTCTTTAGTTATGTTAGGAACCTGGGTGGGAATTCCCAGATATGCTCAGAATTAGTCCAAAATGACAAAAATACACTGATCCCACAGACATTGCCAACATCCTAGCTGACAGGTTCAGCGCAAACTTCTCCCCTCCCCACCAAAAGGGCAAATATCTATCCCAGCAGAGTGCTGCCCCTGACATCTCAGATGCTCAGGTGGGAGCCGCCCTATCCAAAGCAAAAACACAGCATCAATGGGACCAGACGGTGTCCCGGGCATGAACTCCAAGAAGAGCTAAACCCAAACATAAAACTACTGTTCAATCTCAGCCTTACTACAGGATATGTGCCCAAAGAGTGGCGTGCAGCAACAGTGGTCCCTCTCCACAAAGGTGGTGCCTCAACGGACCCTGGAAACTATCGCCCCATAAGCCTGACTAGCTTGGTCTGCAAAGCTATGGAAAGGATCATCATGGACCTCATAAATAAAGATATTGGGGACCTACAGACACTGAATCCTACCCAGTTTGGCTTTGTTAAGGGCAGATCCTGCCTCTTAAACCTGGTTGACTTCTTTGAAACAGTCACCAAGGCCATTGGAAGGTGGTCCACACAGCCTATCTGGACCTCGCAAAGCCTTGATACAATACCCCACTCGGGCATTATAGATAAGCTCACCAGCTTAAATATAAACCCCTATGTCACTAGATGGGTTGCAAACTGGCTCAAGGACAGAACCCACATGGTTAGAATTGCTGGAGCCATGTCAGACTCCAAACCAGTTACAAGTGGCGTCCCACAAGGCTCAGTCCTGGGACCTCTCTTGTTTGGTATATATTTCTCGGAGGTACAGGCCAACATGGAAGGACTGTGGCTGACCAAGTTCGCAGATGACTGCAAACTGGGTGCCATAATCGACTCTCCAGCCGACACAAGCATCCTCCAAAAGGGCCTCGACAACTGGTGCCAGAGCCATGGCCTCAAGCTAAGCAAAAGTGTATAGTCATCCCCTTTGGCAAAAACAAAGTGCCCACAAATTACCACATAGGTGGTAATCCATTAAGTACAGAAGAAGTAATTAGGGACCTGGGGACCCAAGTTGATAGCAATCTCTCATTTGACAACCACGTGGCCAAAGTGGTTAGAAAAACATTTTATATAGCCCACCTAATCATGAAGGAATTCAGATCTAGATTAGGGGAGGTCATCGTGCCTCTTTACTCATCCCTCATCAGGCCCATAATTGAGTACAATGCCCCTTTTGGGATGTACCTTACCAAACACCTGCAGCAACTGGAAAGACCCCAAAAGTACCTCACCAAGAGGATCAAAGGGCTCAAACAGATGCCATATGCTGCCCGGTTAAAGAAACTCCAGCTCTACTCAGTGGCATACTGCCTGCTCAGAGGTGACCTGTGCCTGACGTATAAGGCCATGTCCAACCCGAATTAAGGGCATGCTGCACCTCAAAAATCCAAATCCCATCGAGCTACGAGACTTGAACCTCAGCACTGAAATAAATAGGACATGCTGGAGGGACAGATTCATAACCCAGAGGCTCCCTTCACTCTGGAATAAAATCCCAGTCCAGGTTAGGCAGAGTCCCTCATTGACTCTTTTCAAGAGGAATCTTGATGAGTGGATGGGAGATCGTAGGTTTACCCCGGGTATCACTTCTGTGTCACTGTTAGACAGAGGCACAGTATACTAACCTCGAAAAAGGGCATAGCAAAATTAATTTAAAATGGGTGGCGAAAGCCAAACATACTCTGGCTAGGCTTATAAATGCCCTAGGGCAGATAGCCTAGTATGAACGTATGAACCTATGAACCTATAAGGCCTTCTTCACATATGCCTGCAATCTCAAATGAAGCACCCAGATCTGTTCAGAGCTGGTGGTCAAGAACACCACATATACAAATACCGTAGATGTAGCAAACTTGCTGGCTGACAGATTCAGCAAAAACTTTATCCCTCTGCACCCCCCCCCATCAGAAAATCAGGACATTCCCAGTTCCTACCCCCTTTCCTTTATATCTAGGGAACAGGTCATCACTGCTCTCTCAAAGGCAAAAATATAGCCTCCATGGGACCTGATAACATCCAAGGCTGCATCCTACATGAACTCAGGCAGGAACATGCAGTATCATTAGGCTCTGTATTCAGCCTAAGCCTGAGTAGCAGCTTTATCCCAGCTGAGTGAAGGGCAGCCACTGTCATCCCTTTGCCAAAGGTGGAGCATCTACAGATCCAGGAAATTATAGACCCATCAACCTAATTAGCCCGATCTGCAAGATCCTGGAATGGATTCTCATGGACCTCATTAACAAAGACATTGGCAACCTCCAATCATTCGAGCCTCCACAGTTTGGCTTCATCAGGGGGAGGGCATGTCTGTTAAGTTTGATCAACTTCTTTGAGACAGTCACGAAAGCCATGGAAGATGGGAAGACGGTGCACACTGCCTACCTTGACCTGGCCAATGCCTTCGACACTATTCCCCACTTGAGCATAATAGATAAACTCTCTCAACTAGGCATCGATCCTTATGTTACCAGATGGGTAGCTAACTGGCTCACTGATAGAATTCACCTAGTCAAAATAGGGGAAGCCACTTCAAGCTGTATTCCCATAATGAATAGCATACCCCCGGGTTCGGTCTTGGGGGCTTTTTTATTTGGGATATACCTTTCTGAGGTACAGGCTAAAACCAGTGGGCTATGGCTGACCAAGTTTGCAGATGACTGCAAGATGGGTGCTGTCATCAATTCCCCTAGTGATTTGGACATTCTCCAAGAGGGTCTCACCCAAACAAATGACTGGTGCCAGAAGCATGGCTTCAAGCTGAATATCAAAAAATGCATCATTATCCCCTTTTGAGAGAGTGATGTCCCCACAAATTATCACATAAATAACAAGGTCCTAAGCATGCAATCAGTTGTGAGGGATTTGGGCACCCTGGTTGATAGTAACCTGACTTTTGACCACCATGTTGCTTCCATTGTACAAAAAGCCTTCTACATGGCCCACCTCATAAGCAATGGTATCTCATCCAGGGACAAGGAGGTCATAACATCCTGTACTCTTCCCTTATAAGGCCAATTATTGGGTACAATGCCCCGTTCAGCATGTACCTCGCAAAGCACATGCAGCAGCTGGAGAGACCGCAGAGGTTCCTCACCAGGAGAATCCAGGGCCTAGAAAAACCTACCATACACAGATAGGCTAAAATCCCTCTACTCAGTTTCATACAGACTCCTCAGAGGTGACCTCTGTCTGGCATACAAAGCGATCTCAGACCCCACCTTGATGGGACTGCTGCACATCCACAAGTCAAGATCCACTCAAGTAACCTGCATGAGCAGTCTCAACCTGGTCTGTGACATAAATAGGACTTATTGGCGGTACAGATTTGTATCCCAGAGACTCCCCCATTTTTGGAATAGACTCCTTCTCCATGTCAAGCAAAGTACCTCTTTACCCCTTTTTAAGCACAACCTGGATAACTGGATGGGAAACAGAAAATACATCCCTGGGATTCCACCCATGTCCCTGCTGGACAGGGGCATCACGTTCTGACTTGTCTGAACATGGGCTAAACTCTTGGCTAGGCTTATAAGGGCTTCAGGGTCAATAGCCTAGTAGCTTCCTATGATCCTATGATCCTATGGTGTGGATGAGCTCATAGGGAGGTTTTGAAAATAAAGGTTTTTAACCACTATACATTTAATCAGCTGGCATTGTCATATTCCACTCACATTGAAGACAAATTTAAGACAGCATTTCCACTCCTGATGCTCTTGTTTCATTGTGCTGTCTTATCCATTGCACTTCCTGGTGCTTCTGTGCCTTCTCAAAGGTTCATGGATACAGTGTTAACCCGCACACCTGGTGGACCTCGGTAACATCATCATTTACTTAGATACTACTATGTGCAAATGGCCCAAGAAATCTGAATCAGCTGGGAAATGTTAAAAGACAGGCTACAAGTCCATAATATTAGAAACATTTGCCTCTCACAGAAGAGGAGTTTTGGACCTAGAGTGTAGGTGGGCCATGAACAGAAGAACTTGTGCATCTCTGGAATTCATATAGGTAGTGGATGCATTCAGTTTGGCCTGAATTGCTGAAAGAAAACTCTTTTGTTCATGATGAGAGTTTTAAACAGACTAACAGAAATGTGAGTTTGTAATTTCTGGGTTTTGCGATGTGAGCTACATAAAAGTGAATTATGTGAAAATGCACTTATCATTTTAAATATGTTTTGGAAAGCTGACTAATTTTGCATTTTTACTGTAAATAAACTGCACTTAAAGTGAAAAAAGTGTCTTTATTATGTTATGCATGCTACACCACCTATCAAATGAAAAAACAAATAGGAACAGGGAATACATTCCATAACTTCTGTACTTATAAAAACAGAACCTGGACAGGAATAAAACTATGCATGGACTGATGAGACCATAGCATGGCAGGACTTTGAGTGGCAGTTGTGGAAGTATTACAGGTATATCATAATCCATAATAACATATTTTCATTACAGTCTCCACCAGGACCTACTCCTAGTCCATTATTAAGTAGTTATTAGATGTGGTAATAATTACTGGCAAAACTATAGTATAAACGTCTAAGTGTAACTGCTGCAATGGACCCAAGTATCAGAAACTCACATAGCTTATCAGAGTGTTGAATTCTGAAAGTTTCTGTTTTTGTCAACAGTGTTCATTTGCTTTCCATCAATAAGGTCCTTAAATGGTTTGTAGACTGTATTCAAGAAAACAGTTGTTTTTGTGTTTGGAAAGGGTGTTGACTGCACAGAAATTCTGAAGAGATTTTGGTTATGATGTTTTTCTTTTTGGAAGATCTAACAGGGCATGCAGATACTACACAATCAATTAGCTTGTTAGGATGTGAAAACTGGAAATTCTATTTTTATCTTTAAGCAGGTAATCTTTTTTTAGTCTAATTTGCATGGTATACAGTCTGAGATGGCATAAAAGATGAGCAATACAGCAGTTTGAATATTTGCAAAAATTCAAGGTAAATACAAAAAAAAGATTTCCAAGCTGACCATGTCAGAGATTGATAGTCTCTGCTAGATTGATTCAAAACTTTAGAAGAAAGTGTAATAATTTTTGAAAATACACATGTCCTCAAGTCTATGACATCCTAATAAATTGCTGGTTAGTTGTTTTTTTTTTTCTGTTGACTTAAGAGTTTAGAATATGTACAGTCAGACAATTACTATGATGTGTTTAGGGATCTATCTTCACCACCAAATAACATGGAATAAAATATCAGAGAGATGGAAATGATTATAAGATGATGAGCTGATCACCCAGGATGACATGGAACATAAATTGTGTCACAACCATGTAAATACTTGTAAGTGAAATAATTTTATTTTTAACTTAATATGTCTTTTTGAACAAGATTGCTCTCATGCGAGCTGTAGTCACTTTCATCTACTGCTGATTTTTTAGACATGGGGTTATTACACAGAAACGCATGATATGTAATGTTATATGAAATAAAAAGGTGACCTGTGATGCTTAACGAGGAGAGGAGACAATTCAGAGATGCATACAGAGTGACCACACAACTAGAGAAATAGTATAGTATTGGAATGTATGCTAATAACTGCATAATTACAGGCAAATGACTGTCACCATGCTAATGAAAACCACTGTAAATGAAACAAAATGCAAATAAAATTAGACTTGGTGGAGCAATTTAGAAATGTAAAAACTTATCAAGACAGTATGTGTTAGTGTCTGTCTTTGGAGTCAGTGTCAGTGATATTGTACCTTTGTTCATTTCCACCCTCTGCATCATAGATGGGTCTATCAGTGGCTAACATACCATCACCACTATAACCAGGACAGTGTAATCTGCTATTGTGTGGACAGAGAGTGACACTATATGGGGGTAATATACATGTGCCACCCCCACATTAGATCAAGAGGGATGCATGGAATACTTATCCCACTGAACAAAAAGGTTTGTGTAGCATAAACTATCCTTATAGGGACATTTCAGCTTCTGACAGGGGATACATTAGGAGTTTCCCAGGCATTGATCTTATGAATCCTATACCAGTTTCTTAACATGATGCTGCAACATGTGGAGGAGTATATTTGGTTTCCATGGACATCAGAGGATAAAACCACCACTATGTGGCCATTCTGTAACATAACCTGGTTCCCTGAGGTCCTAGGGCTTTTGACTGCACCCACATTGCTATTGTGGTCACATCTCTTCCCAGTTTGTCCAGCACACCAAACAGAAAGGCTTCCACTCCATCAATTGTCAAGTGGTATGCAATACAAAGTGAATTTTATGTAGTGTGCCTGTGTGCCATCTAGATAGTTCCCATAATTCTCACATCTTTCATATGTGGGACCTGTGCAAGAGTTTTGTGCAAGCCGATTTCTCAATGGGTCATCTAGTTGGTAGATGCAAACACTGCCTATCATAGAGTCCCAGTATGCTATTACCATGACTGTAGGCAGCAGGCCACTCATAATGGTGGCCACTGTTATGTTTTGCAGGTGATTCATGCTGCACCATCAAACCATGGCTGATGACGCCCCCCCCCCACCTGCAGATCACAACCATGGCAGAGATGGCATGTAACACTGCACTGTCACAGACATGGAACATCACTTAATGTGTTTGCAAATTGCTGAAGGCCAGCTTTTGCAGCTTGGATACAACTGGTGGTGCACTGCAATTGCACAATATGCTGCTATGAAAGCAGTCATGATATGACACCATTGTACTATCAGACATGTCTGCTTCAGTAGTGGAGGATGAAGAGCCAGGTTAGGAGTAATCAGAGGAACTGTTTGCAGAGATATTTAATTCAATGCAGAGGTCAGAAAATATGTTTTGGAAGTGGCAAAGAGGCAGTGTCTGGTCCACAACTATGGGCTATGACAAGGACACTATAGAATAAAAATGGTACATGCAATAACACACCCAGGCTATGCAGTACAGTGCACCCATTGGTCATACTATATTACCCTATTTAACAAGACACTGAGGTGGATATGGAATAGCCATCATCATTTGCAGTGATATGTTGGGGAGGGTCCCTATCAGATTATCGAAGTTTCAAAACTTTGAACATCACATGGCCAAGACCATATGACTGAAGTTTTGAAACTACAAAAATAAAATAAAAAAAAATAAAAACTATTTTTTTATGTTTTTGCAGGGGCAAGCCCCCCTGCTAATTAAATATACCAACTCCATGATTGCACTACAGTGAGAAAAATGGTAAATTTCCTGTTCTGCACTGTACGGTGATCTTCATTCAAAATGTTCGAAGTTTCAAGACTTTGATCATATGGTCATCTGTATAATGTTCGAAGTTTTGAAATTTTGATAATCTGATAGGGACCCATCAGGGGACAGCAATGCTAACATATGTGGAAAAGTCACATGTACTAGATGCAGTAGCCATACACATGGACAGGAAGTTGGGAGGAGTCAGGCATTTCACCCTACTGTGATGGGGTGGAGCTTCCATGAGTTGTGCACTGGTTGGCTGTATTGTTTGGTCCCTGAGTCATGGCTAGAAGCATCTAGTCCAGTGAATAATGTACCATGTCAGGCTTGTGTGCAGAAACCCCACTGTGACTCCTTACGTGATGTAGCAGTGGAGTGCTGGCATGCACAACCCAATGAATAACAAGCTAAATATAAAGACAGAGAGGTAACCAAAGCTGCTCAATAATCCATTCATAAAGTGCCTGTAACTGCAACTGGGATATTCTCCAAGAACCAAGCTTAGATTTAAAAGCAAAAGAATTTATTTGATAAAATTCTTGTCGGTAAGCGCTTTCACATTTGCTTCCTCAGACCGTTAACATTCAAAAAATCAGTCTGCTCCTTTTATAGTAGGCATGTGTTTCAGCTTATAGAGCTTTAAAGTGATACAAACCAGGTTATTGAAAGCATCATTAAAAATGTTTCATTAAAAGAGTTCAGTGTCTTAACACTTCTATGCTAAACAAAATAAATTCATATCTATTAAGAATTTACAAAGTACACATCATTCAATGCTTACTAAGAACTTATTGATATATAATGCTTGTTGCTAAAAAAGACATATCTTAATAATAGTAACTGCAGCCATTAGAAAAGGCATCAACTGTTGTATAAAGCTCAAAAAATGAAAATTTCTCAATCAGTATGTGCTATATATGCATTAAACTGTGTTAAACTGTGTATACCATTTATGTAAAGAACTATCAAAAACATTGTAAGTATGCTAATCATACAAAACAATATTCACAAAACTGATAGAAGTCACTAATCGTTAAAATCACAAGTTGAGAAGTCACTAATTAAAAAATGCATGCATTTATAACAGATATCTTTAAAAGCATTTCCTAAGGCATTTTCAAAAGCCTATCATTATATATTTACACTAAAAACTATCTAAACATAGAATTACAAGTTGTTAATATTATAAATGTAGCGCCATTTAAGGCATCTGGCTCTTAACACTGGTCGAATAGAAGCTCGTTCATTAAGGCCACTGCCTTTGTTTGCTCTAAGCCAGATCATCCAGTTAACTTCTACTCTCTCAGTAGTATTACGAATATTCCCTCGTCTTAATATTGGCAGGACACTATCTATAGCCATGAAAATAAAGCTGTGTTGATTACCATACTGACCTACATGCTTAGCCAGTGCATTATTATTATGTCCAATCCTAATAGCATATAAGTGTTCTCTAATCCTAGTTTTAAATGCCCTATTAGTCTTACCAACATAGAAAGCTTGGCATTCTTGGCATCTAGCCAGGTATACCAAGTTAGCTGTATTACATGTGGCATCAACTGTAAAGGTAAATGTCTGGCCAGTATCTGGGTGTTCAAATGTATTAAACTTCACATATATACTTACAATATTGACATTGTTTACAAGGATGGGTTCCCATCAAAGCCATTTTGTCTAAGCCATCATGGCGATGACAGAGTAACATCTTAAGGTTGTTCCTATTTTTATTCTGAAACTTAGGGGTAATGCCCACTAATGACCCAATCTCCTGATTGCTGGTAAGAATCGGCCAGTGCTTATGGATAATGTCGATAATGTCCTTTCTATCATTAGTGTAGTACATTTGTATTTTATTTGCTCGTTGTCTACTTGTCCAATTATAGGCTCATGTATATGATCAGAGAAGTAGGGTGCTGCTCTATTTGATCTTAATCTATGTATGTCTTCTATAGTTCTTTCGACTTCATGTGATTTGTAACCCCTTTGAGCAAGTCTCAATTTAAATGTATCTAGTTCATTCAGATAACCCTCTTGTGTGGCATTAAGCCTAGAAATTTTCATACCCTGGCCTTTAATAATATTCTGAAATATATAGTGCATACTTGTCCTATGTAGGAGGGCATTCCTATAGCATTTCTTCCTATACACACCAGTATTCACTTTTTCTCCTAGCACCCTCTCCACATAAACATCCAAGAAGTCTATACGATGTGAAGAGTACTGATGTGTAAATTTCAAATAGGGTCAACCCATTGACCAAGGTCATGTATCTATCAAGTTCAACTTGATTACCTTGCCAAACAAGAAACACATCGTCCACAAAATGGCGATAATCTATGGTGGAGGCATGTAAACCACAAGAAAACAATACATCCTCTTCCCACATAGCTAAAAACATGTTGGCGTAGCTGTTGGCACATGAAGTGCCCATAGCCACGCCATCACGCTGGATATATGCATCTGTTCCATATATAAACACATTGTTCTCTAAAATGACTTCCATAGAAATCAAGTCAATATGTTTTTCTGTATATTCACTGTGTAGCATCAAATTACTGATGTACTCACAGACTTGAAATTGTTTAGTAGAAATGTAATGCTTAGATACCAGTTTGGTAATAATGTTAATTGTGTGCAACCATCATTGAGAAAATTGAGTGAATATGTACCCCAAAATCACCCCCTGTTAGAGGCCTTCTATAAGGTTGTAGAAGATGAAGTCTATCAGTTATTTGCTACTCGAACACATAGTTCACATAGGTCATATAACTTGACTTTCCAACAGAAGCAGGCATTAAATAGGCTTAGAGCAGATAAAAACGTAATTTTTAGACCAGCAGATAAAGGAGGCCCTTTGGTGGTGATGGATTTTTTACATTATCATAATAACATGTTGGACATGTTAGCAGATGATAGGTACTATAAGACTATATCTGAACAACAGCTTCAGAGTACCATTTATAAAATGATAGATATAGTTCATGATTTGGAAGTTAGTCAGTGCATTGACCAGGAATTGGCAAAATATTTATTTGTGGAGTACCCTATGATACCAAGTATACATGGCATCCCCAAAATACATAAACATGGCACAAACCCCATGAGGCCTATTGTTTCAGGAGGCGGTTGGAGCACTGAGCCTTTCTCTTTATATGTAGAGAAATATTTAAGACCTGTTGTTGAGCAAGCTAAACGAGTACATTCTCAGGGATACCAAACAATTTCTAGTAGAATTATATAAGTTCTTTAAGAATACTAATATGTCTCAGAATATGTATTTTGTCACTATGGATGTCCAATCGTTATTTACCATCATACCTAATAGAGAAGGGGTAGAGGCCATAAAAAAGTATTTGATGCTACACAGTGAATATACAGAAAACATATTGACTTGATTTCTATGTTTATGGAAGTCATTTTAGAGAACAATGTGTTTATATATGGAACAGATGCATATATCCAGCGTGATGGCGTGGCTATGGGCACTTCATGTGCCAACAGCTACGCCAACATGTTTTTAGCTATGTGGGAAGAGGATGTATTGTTTCCTTGTGGTTTACATGCCTCCCACGTATGCTTTTATCGTCATTTTGTGGACGATGTGTTTCTTGTTTGGCAAGGTAATCAAGTTGAACTTGATAGATACATGACCTTGGTTAATGGGTTGACCCCCTATTTGAAATTTACACATCAGTACTCTTCACATCGTATAGACTTCTTAGATGTTTATGTGGAGAGGGTGCTAGGAGAAAAAGTGAATACTGGTGTGTATAGGAAGAAATGCTATAGGAATGCCCTCCGACATAGGACAAGTATGCACCATATATTTCAGAATATTATTAAAGGCCAGGGTATGAGAATTTCTAGGCTTAATGCCACACAAGAGGGTTATCTGAATGAACTAGATACATTTAAATTGAGACTTGCTCAAAGGGGTTACAAATCACAAGAAGTCGAAAGAACTATAGAAGACATACATAGATTAAGATCAAATAGCCTACTTCTCTGATCATATACATGAGCCTATAATTGGACAAGTAGACAATGAGCAAATAAAAATACAAATGTACTACACTAATGATAGAAAGGACATTATCGACATTATCCATAAGCACTGGCTGATTCTTACCAGCAATCAGGAGATTGGGTCATTAGTGGGCATTACCCCTAAGTTTCAGTATAAAAATAGGAACAACCTTAAGATGTTACTCTGTCATCGCCATGATGGGCGAGACAAAATGGCTTTGATGGGAACCCATCCTTATAAACAATGTCAATATTGTAAGTATATATGTGAAGCGAATACATTTGAGCACCCAGATACTGGCCAGACATTTACCTTTACAGTTGATGCCACATGTAATACAGCTAACTTGGTATACCTGGCTAGATGCCAAGAATGCCAAGCTTTCTATGTTGGTAAGACTATTAGGGCATTTAAAACTAGGATTAGAGAACACTTATATGCTATTAGGATTGGACATAATAATAATGCACTGGCTAAGCATGTAGGTCAGTATGGTAACCAACACAGCTTTATTTTCATGGCTATAGATAGTGTCCTGCCAATATTAAGATGAGGGAATATTCGTAATACTACTGAGAGAGTAGAAGTTAACTGGATGATCCGGCTTAGAGCAGACAAAGGCAGTGGCCTTAATGAATGAGCTTCTATTCGACCAGTGTTAATAGCCAGACGCCTTAAATAAGCGCTATTTATAATATTAACAACTTGTAATTCTATGTTTAGATAGTTTTTTAGTGTAAATATATAATGATAGGCTTTTGAAAATGCCTTAGGAAATGCTTTTAAAGATATCTGTTATAAATGCATGCATTTTTTAATTAGTGACTTCTCAACTTGTGATTTTAACGATTAGTGACTTCTATCAGTTTTGTGAATATTGTTTTGTATGATTAGCATACTTACAATATTTTTGATACTTCTTTACATAAATGGTATACACAGTTTAACACAGTTTAATGCATATATAGCACATACTGATTGAGAAATTTAAATTTTTTGAGCTTTATACAACAGTTGATGCCTTTTCTAATGGCTGCAGTTACTATTATTAAGATATGTCTTTTTTAGCAACAAGCATTATATATCAGTAAGTTCTTAGTAAGCATTGAATGATGTGTACTTTGTAAATTCTTAATAGATGTGAATTTATTTTGTTTAGCATAGAAGTGTTAAGACACTGAACTCTTTTAATGAAACTTTTTTAATGATGCTTTCAATAACCTGGTTTGTATCACTTTAAAGCTCTATAAGATGAAACACATGACTACTATAAAAGAAGCAGACTGATTTTTTTAATGTTAACGGTCTGAGGAAGCAAATGTGAAAGCGCTTACCGACAACAATTTTATCAAATAAATTCTTTTGCTTTTAAATCTAAGCTTGGTTCTTGGAGAATATCCCAGTTGCAGTTACAGGCACTTTATGAATGGATTATTGAGCAGCTTTGGTTACCTCTCTGTCTTTATATTTGGCTTGTTCTTTATTGTTTGGTTTCTGAACAGAGGGGGATTTACACCGTTGGATAAGAACTTTTGGTTATTATACAACCCAATGAATAGCCACAGGTAGGTGTTGCTCATTGTATTGCTACATGAAGTGTGATGGCATTGAACTGCAGAGCCTTGAGTGTCTTTTCCAGTGGGATGTCCCCACTGTGGAACTGGAAGAGCATGAATAATGACTATGGTGGTGTCTGTGCCCTTGGGTAGAGGTAGTCTTGGACAGTGTGGACAGTGAAGTTGTCTCTGGAACAGTGTATGCCATCTGGATAAGCCTGCTGTGCAATAATACAACATGTATCCTTCCCCTAGCACAGCCATGGTGGGCAGTTACCTGCAAAGTCATTGCTGCACCAATGGCTGCCAACTGGATGACCATTGCTCTAAAAATGCATGTCTGCTCCAGCTCCCTATATGTCATGTTACTCTGAATGTGCATTGCAGGAGATCCAGCAGACTCTGAAACATATACACTTCCTCACACAGGTCATACAGCATGCTCAGTTTCTCTGACATGGTGTGAGTAGTGGCCATATTTGCCTTGACCTATGACCACTACATCCACTGATTGATGTCAAGGGTGACATCCATGTCTGGGAATGTCCTGGAGGCATGATGGTGGTCACCTATATGTTTTTACCTTATTCTAAGTGCATGCATCTCAGAGGTAGTATGGTTCTCTGCTGCAGTCTATGGCAGTGACACCTTTGCAGCTTGGGTGGGGCTAACATACGTAGGAAATCCAGCATTAAGCATAGTGGATACTGAAGGATCATTTTGTCCTTCAAGTGTCATCTCAAGTGTGGGTGATGTCAGTGCACCCTCCACTGCTAGCATTTCTGCCAGTGCCACCGTCTCATCACACTGTGTCATTTGCATAGCACCATCATCAACAGTAGCAGCAGCCAATAGTGACCTGCTGACATGAGATTTGTACCAACCTGTTGTACTGGTTCCTTTAACTGAGGCTGAACCTTTGATATCTAAAGATAACATAGCTGTGGCACTTTGCTGTGTGCTCTTGTATGGGCTGCCATCAGTGTCTGTGTTGCAGGTGCGGGGTGCTTTGTTATATATGTGAATGTACATACCATGGTGTACCTCATACGTCTGAACCTTCCCAGTTGGTCACATGATTTCACATAGTGTGATCGCTCCAGCAGCTTGAATACTGCCATTGTTATGGCTGTGAAGTTTCATTATGCAGCCATGTCCCTGGTATGCCAACACTATCCCAACACTTATACATACATAATGCATGTCAAGCCATATCACATTAAACTGCTTTTTTCAGATAATATAAACAACTAGAATGGAAAGGCGGTAGTATCAAAGGGCAAGGTACTCCATTCAGGAGTTGTTATTTATTTTTATTTACTATGTATTATTTATTTTATTTGTTGACTGAAAAAAATCTGAATGAACAAAACTCCATTTTCAGTCAAGGCAATGAGAGAAAATCTCCATGCTTAAATCACATATATTACAAAGAAGTAAAAATAGTTTTACATGTGCAGTACATTTTACTCGAACAGTAATTTAAATGTGCATACACATGATTATACTCTGTATCACAAAAATAACATTCAGTGTGTATTGTAAGCACACTAATTTCCATTTGCTGCTCTCTGTTACTAAATTACATTGGCATAATACAAAGTGTGATACCAATCTTTTCCAGATTATTAGTCTAAACTAGTGACTTAAATTAATAAATACAGGCTTAAAATAACAAAATGAAATACTGGGAATTTTAATATCAAATCCATAAAATATAACACATTTATAAACGTTAAATGTGTATTCCATGGCCTTTATATTCATTTACAGTTAGTCTTCACAATCAAACTATTAAGGTTTAATTCCAAATAAGGAAATGGTCTGATAACAATTGCCAATTATTTTTGATCTGTGCAATTGTAGTTATGATTATATTCAGTAATATGGAGGTATTTTCTTGATGATGACTACTAAATCAACTGCAAATCAAATTTTCTCTTTAGAAAACTGCCAGGTGAGGCTAATCTTTGAGATTTGGCAGCTTTGGCCTTGTTTTTACATATAAGATACTGATTTCATTTCATAAAGTTCATAAGTTACCCCTAATAGGTAGGGGTGTATGGAGATGAAGTCTTCCTTTCCTTTTTTACCTACAGCAGTTGCTAGCAACATCATCTGAGAATTTGATATTTTTATTTCAGTGGTACCATTGAATAGGACTGCATGTTTACTAATACTGAAAATTTCTTTCCAGAGGGTCTATAATCAGTCTATTTTACTCCTAAGTAGAATAGGGGATGCACAGCTGTAACATGTACATTCTCATGCACAGCTGTAACATGTACATTCACATCTGGAAATGTTGCACTGCATGTATCCCTAGTAGTCTGGCTTATAAACAAAAACATTTCATTAGCCTTTTTTGGTATTAAAAAGTCTTTGCTTATACCGCCATGCTAAAACTATTTAGAAAGTAGAAGAAGTGGAAGTGTTAGGACTTCCAAGAATAGTACTGTTTTACATGTCATGTAAATTTTCAAACTCTAATTGCTTATTACTTTTCCAAAAACCGTTTGATGGTGTATTTTTAGGAATCTCAGTAAATTAAAGGTTAATGATAAAGAGATTCTATAACAGAATGTTACACACTGCATCTGTGCCATCTATTTTATTAAATCTGACATGTTAATTGTGTGTTTAGGAAGGATAGCTTAAAACTAATAGGTAAAAGCATGCTGCATATGTAAGCAATAATACAGAGGCAGTTTGAAAGTGTTAACATGTCTATTTGGTAAGCTATAGATTTTTTTATCTGGTACTAGTTACTTCAATGTAAAATATTTGGTTTGAATTCCTGAGAAGAAACCAACACCTTTGTTTACTGGTTAAAATAATCCAAAGGTCTAAATGGAATGAATGAAGAAGCCTTAGTTTTTGAATCAGTGAGCTGATGACATTAGATATACTAGGATTTGGTACTGGTTGTTTTAAAATGTAATCTGATATGACTGCAAGTTTAATACACATTTTACTGTGTCTGATATTTCATTTGTAGCATGGATAAGTAATGTGGTTTGAGTTGCTTAGGCTGCGTGCACTTATTTACAGATGGCTTCATTATGTGGCTTTAACCATGAAAATGTGGGTTTCATAATAGCAAGCAACATATAAAGATTAAGGTCAGGAAACCTCAATCCACCTCAAGCTGGTGATTTTGTGTGGTAATGAATAGCTAAGCATGGATTAAGTGGATGCCAGAAAAATCCTGCTAGTTCTTTTTATGTTAGCTGCATTTGTGTTTGGGAAAGCTTCAGTGGCATTATCTGTATGTGTATAATACTTTAGAATAATTTTGTTTAATTATTCATTTTTGTTCAAAATGAATGTTGATTGTGAGTAACTAATGGACGTTTTATACCTTGCAGTGTTAGCAAGTCATAACTAAATGGTTTTTTTCTGAAAATGCAGCAACCTGCAGTCCTGAGTATTATAGTAGTGTAGGTTCTAATATTAAATTTAAAGTCACTATGCAAAGAATAATATAGAAAATTACTACAAGTGCAGCTGACTTTTTGGGTTGATATTTAAGTTAGAGAGGGCTGGATTTATTGTACTGTTTCCCACAGATTAAAAATGATAAACTGGATTTTGAATTTTTAGGAAAGTAAAATATGTTTGCAAAGACATTTTTTTCTTCATAGCTGTTTGTAGTTAGCATTCTTGTAGATTTGTATTCTTCCTGAAGCGTTAAAAAACCTCAACAGCTAAGGTAAAACATATCACCTCTGCTTTGTGCCTATTATAATTTTAAAAAATATCTGAAATAGAATGTGATATTTCAAAAGACATAAATGATTTTTCAGAATGTATATACACATACATACATACACACAAAGAAAAGTTATGAAGAATAATAAAGTGCTTTCAGTTTTACAGAAACAATTTCAGAAACATGTAAAAGTTTTCATTAAGACTTTAAGGGGGAAAAGGTCCCCAAATCAACAATCCATAATCTCTGTTTATAATTTAGCAGAGTGTTTTCTTTTTTTCAAGGAACATTTTTCAAATAAATTTGTTTATGCCAATAAAGGAAATATTTCATTAAGATGCTTTAAAATATGTTTAAACAAGGCACTTCTTTACCTGTGACATCTAAATTCACTCAAATGTATTGCAATCCTTTCTTTAAACATATAAGTAGCCTGTCAGATACAGAACATACAGGCTGGCACGCAGCCATATAAATCATCCAAGAACAGCAACAAGTAATTATAGATTTAATACTAAATGATCTAGTGGTTTAAAAAACTTTGTTTTGCATATGTTCATGCAATATGTCCACAGACGTCACAGTCAGCAACTGTAGAAGAAACCAATACACTATCTATATGACAAGATTTTTTTTTATGGTTAGACACAATTTTACCTATTATTCTTCATTTTCAATAACTGAATATCATTTTTTTAGTAATTTATCCCTAAGAAATGATTATGTTTCAAACTATGCCAATATGATTCCAGTCAAATTTTGAAATAATTAGAGACCATTCTTATAACAAATCTAATGGTTTCCCCATCAGAAACCTGCCGAGAACCACTTGTATTAAAAGAAACAGAATGTAATAGCTTACACCTTGATACAGATTTAGAAAGATTCCATACTTCAGTTTCTCAAGGATTGTAACCTCTTGAAAGAAACTTATTAGAATGCTTCATTGCTTATATCTTATATTCCCTCTGGGTATTGCAAATATATCTAGTTCTTAAAAACCGAGACTTAGGTATGTTCTTAATAACATGTTTTGGGTGACAGTTATCCACAGGTAAATATGAATTTCTAGAAAAGGGTTTAGTAAATACAGTAGTAGTAAGAGTAACATCCATTTCCCTGGTTACTAGGATATAAAGGCAATGAACTGACTTAGCATTGTAAGTCACTGTAAAACTAATACCAAATTCATTGCCATTAAGAAAATCCACAAAAAGTGCAGGTTCCTTGATGTTGCTCTGCCAATGAGACAGCAATCATTAAGGTAGCACCACATTTCCATCTTGGAAAAACCCAAATTAAATGAGTTGTCATCAATATATCATTGTTCAAACAAACCTATAAATATATCTGCACAAACAGGAACAACATCTGCACCTTTGTTGTCCCCCTAACTTGTAGGAAGCATTGCTCCTGAAAATAAAACAAATTTTGAAAATATCTTCTTCAAACAAAACAAAAGAAAATCAGTAAATTCGACAGACTACAAGTCTGCCCTTTTAAGCAGAATCCTGACTGCTCTAATGCTCCTTTCATGGGAGATACTGGTATACAAACTACAAATATCAAATGTGCATAAACATAATAACTAGTTAACTGCAATGCTATCTATTAATCTAAGAAAACCAGGAGTGTTATTTAATCTTGCAGTTGCAAATTGCAACACTGACTTCAAAAACTACTCTAGAATTGCAGAGAGTGGTTCTGTTAGTGAACGACACCCTGATACAATTGGGCATCCAGGGGGTGGAAAAATCTTCTTATGAAGTTTAGGAAGGAGATAAGAAGTTTGAGGAGCGGGATCGCCCATCATTAGTTCCATTCTTACTTAGGCAGGAATATTGCCATGATCTACCACCATCTGGAGAATCACATCAGTTTGTTTCTTAAAGGTACATGTGGGATCTTCATTTGAGTTATGATAAAAGATCTGTTATCCAATTAGCTATTAGCCTCTAAGTCATAATCTTTCCTGTTCAAAACCACTACTCCCCTACTTTTATCAGCCATAGAAATAACTATGTCAACTCTGCTTTTAAATTCTAACAGATATTCAGCCTTAGTTAAATTAAGTGATGCCTTCTTAAAAATAAATTATTGATTCTTACTAAGATATGTTAGGACAGATTGTTTAAATCTCTTAACAGTAGGATGGTAAGTGGGATTACAAGATGATTGTCAAAAGATGAAATCAGGAAAGTCCCATCTTGTATTAACATTAGGATTTGGAGCAAACCATTACTTCAAATTAAATTCTCTAGAGAAGTTCTTAATATCCAAAACGTTCTGAACATGATAGAAAATAAGGAGGTACAATGGATATCCTTTCTTTAAGATAAAAAATGTATCCCCAAAAAGAGACATCAGTTAAATTGATCACCAAATTAGTTTTCATAAAACTAGAAACAGTATTATTTATTTCATCACTTACTTGAACATTAAAAACATTTTCTGTGGGATTCAATAAACTCTGTGTAAGATTCACGCGAAGCCTACATGAAGTTTGTGTATTTGCACGGTGAGCAGCAACAATGATTACATATTTGTGGCTCATACATTTAAACATAAACAAGTGCAGTGTCATGGCTAGCAACAATGTTGACAGCCAAGAAACTGTGTAATGCAACACAAATAGCACACTTGTTTACCTTAGAGCACATTAGCTTAGCAGGATTGTTCAGAATGCCACAATGATTGCCAGGGTTTTTCACACAGCAATGTATATGGTCCAAACACAATACAGTATAGTGTATACAGTGCAGAGTATTGTGGAATCTCATTCCAGGAATTCTGTGCAAAAGTTGTGTAAATGATCTGTAAGGGTACATGGACTGCAATGTAAAATAAACAGTCAAGACAAGTGTGTGTATTGAATAGGGACACAGATAAATTGTAGGAATGAACACAGGGAAAGAGTACAGGTGAAACATAGTACTATACAGCAGATGAGGGCATGTGAATGGAAGAAAGTTGCAGCAGGAACACTAATCACATATCGACATGGTACAGTACGGATTGCACAGTGCAAATGTATATTATGTGACTGTTAGACAAAGTGACAAAAATGAAGAGGATATCTGTGTGATATAAGTATCTTAACATGAACAATGGAGAGGATATCTATCAGGGATGTTATATACAATTGGGCTTGGGTGCATATTGTGAAGCTGTGCAAACTTTATTTGGCTGAATATGACTGTAATGTCAGCAGAGGTTTCCAACAAGTGGGACACAGTTACAGACTCACGGACAATAGTAAAAGAAGCACACACAATCATGATCAATATCAGAATAATACCACCAGTAATCCCATGTCTCTGACACAATATATGTGATTCTGAGAGATCATAGATGGTTCTGCATGAACACACTTGTACAACCATTGTGACATTTCTGCAATCTATGAGGGTAATCAAGCAATCTGTCCTGACACTGTAACATCTGCTGGAGGTGTTAGGATGGACACTGCTATACCTGTATGTGACATTATGATCAATATAGGCTAGTTGACTGGTGTGCATGGCAGATATATATGACACAATCCACAGTGTCACAAATTTAACCCATGCCATCAATGTTGACAAACAGCTATGTATGTACTGTGTGCATCACCAGAACAAGTATCACACAGGCAACTGGTATAACACCTTGCTGGGAGTTCCACACCGTCAAAGAGCAATGTTTATGCAACAAAGAAGTACCTATGTATGGGCAGTAAGATGAGTGAGAGCTCACTGTGGCAAAGGTGGTACACTTCAGTTACACATCACTGGTGGATGTGTAAGGAGGTACATGAAGAAGGGTGCATTGTACTCATTTCTTGGTGTGATGAAGGCATGTGACTTATGGAGGTATTATGGCATCTGATGTAGATGTCCTGCACATAGTAGTTGTGCTACATACAAGGGAGTAGTCATCACTGTGGCCACACGCTGGTGGATGTTCCACATACTGTATACCCCAGAACACAGGTCACATACCAACTGGTCTGGTTATAGGTGTGATGTCTACATTATCCTTGGGTTGTGTCTGTTTTTTTTACAACATAAATTCGTAGGTTCATAGGTAGGTACTAGGCTATTGGCCCTAGGGCCTATATAAGCCTAGCCAAATGGTACCCTGGCTTTTGCCACCGATGAAAATGATTTTCCTTTGCCCCTGTCAAGCAGAGCCACAGAAGTGATCCCCGGGGTGTATTTCCTATCTCCCATCCAATCATCAAGATTTTTCTTGAAAAATGCTAATGAGGAGCATTGTTTGATATAGATAGGCAGTTTGTTCCAGAGTATGGGAAGTCTCTGGGACAGAATCTATCCCTCCAGCATGTTCTGTTTATTGTGGTGACAAGGTTTAGGTCCCTAGAGCATGTAGCTCAGAGGGATTGGGATTTCTTTACGTGGAGCATGTCCAACAGCTCTGGGTTTGACATAGCTTTGTATGTTAGGCAGTGATTGCCTCTGAGTAGGTGATATGTGACAGAGTAAAGCTGGAGGTTTTTGAGATGGTCTGCATAGGGCATCTGTTTGAGGCCAGTAATCCCCTTTGTGAGGTATTTCTGTGGCCTTTCCAGTTGTTGTAGATGTCTTGTGAGGTACATACCAAAAGGGGCGGTGTACTCTATAATGGGTCTAATGAGTGATGAGTAGAGGGGAACAATTACCTCTTTTTTCCTGGATGAGAAACCTTTTGTTATGAGGTGTGCCACGTAGAAGGATTTTCTGACTACTGTGATGATGTGATTATCAAAGGAGAGACTACTGTCCACCTGTGTCCCAAGGTCACTTATCACACTTTTAGTGTTAAGTAGACTACCGCCTATGTGGTAGTTCATGGGTACAGAGTTTTTACCAAAAGGGATGACAGTGCACTTTTTGGTATTGAGCTTGAGGCCATGGCTTTGACACCAGGCATCTGTCTCAGTGAGGCCCTTTTGTAGGGTATCCACATTGTTAGGAATTTTGATTATGGCTCCTAGTTTGCAGACATCTGCAAACTTTGTTAGCCAAAGACCTTCTGTGTTAGCCTGTACTTCAGAGAAGTAGATACCAAACAGGAGAGGACCTAGGACTGAACCCTGTGGTACTCCACTTGTCACTGGTCTGAAGTTGGATTTAGAGTCTGCTACTTTCACAGTGTGGGTTCTGTCAGTGAGCCAGTTGGCAATCCATCTTGTGACATAGGGATTTATACCTAGTTTAGAGAGTTTGTCTATAATTCCAGAGTAGAGGATGCTGTCAAAAGCCTTGGCTAGATCTAGATAGGCTGTGTGAACCACCTTACCCTCATCTACGGCTTTGGTGACTGCTTCAAAGAAGTCTATCAGGTTTAGGAGACATGATCTGCCTTTTGCAAACCCGAACTGGGTAGGGTCCAGAGTTTGGAGATTACCAATGTCATTGTTTATAAGTTCCATGATGATACACTCCATAGCCTTGCAGACCAGGCTCATCAGGCTAATGGGGCAGTAGTTCCCGGGGTCCATGGTGGCTCCCCCTTTATGGAATGGGATAACCATTGCTGTGCACCATTCAGTGGGCACAAAACCTGAGGTGAGGCTATGATTGAACATGGTATTTAGGTGGGGTGCCAGTTCGTTCTGTAGTTCATGTAGAATGCAGCCTGGGATGTTGTCAGGTCCCATGGATGCTGTGTTCTTGGCTTTGGAGAGTGTGTTTTTTACCTGTGCAGCCTTTTGTTCTATCTTGTGTGTTGTTATGGCTGTGGCAGCAATCTTTGGTGTGTGTTGATACTGTCTGTATTCTACTAATATCACAGTTGGAATCAATGATTGGCCCACAATCTATAGTCCTCCCAGCAGCTGTTTGGACACAGGATGTGTATATCATTCTTGTCATCTGTGACTTAAATAATGGACAGGAAAAGGCCTAGCAGACAGCCGTGATGTACGGACTGATCACTGAACACAAGATATAGGTCACTTCACATATTTCAACATATTTATATGCCATGTATGTGATCCAGTTGTCTATCCACTTGGTGATATAGATGTTTATGTTCACATCTGGCAGTGTTGAATGAATACCTCAGTGTGGATTTGTGTCAAATGCCTTGGCCTGGTTAAGTTCCACAGGATGATAGTGTTGTCATCATGCATACCCTCAATTACCTCTTTGAGGGCATCTAACTGATGAAAGAGACATGGATGTAGTATTAACAACTCACACATGTCTGCTGCTTACAGCCAGGATATTACAAGCGTTCATTTAGAAAAGCCCCATGATGACATGTTGGTCTACCTCATGGATGAGGAGAGTCATGATGTATCTATACATGGGTGTATCAGGTGCTGTCCTCCCCCCACTCAGATGGATACATGTTGATGTACATCCTTCTACAGGAACATAGTCCATCTAGAGGGTGTGCTGAAGTTTGTATCCAACTATGTCAGGTAAGTGTATGCTCTGAGTCACACTATAGGCAATCAGTGATGTTGTCACAGCCCATTGATTCTGTGTGATAGGCCTGGATGGAGGTAAGACAGTGCATACTGCCGATCTTGATCTGGCCAAGATTTGGACACAATCCCCCCACTCAGGTATCATTGAGAAATTCTTCCAGCTGGAGTTCCGAATAGAGAGATGATAAGTCAGCAAGCAAAGGAGAGTAGTATTGCTGAAACTGAATTCATCCTCAAATCTTGGTAAGTACCTTCATGAGGTGGACCCTGCTTTTCACAAAATCTCACCAAGATGACACTGCTGTATAGACTGTATTTTATACTGCATATGTCATGGACAGACGTAGGTCAAAAATAAAAAAAGATAGATGATTGCACAAAAAATGCCCAATCCTGGTAGGCGCACTGGTGCCAGAACTGGAAAAAATGACAGTGCAGAATCCTCAAAATATGGAAACATTCCTACAATGGGGCTAGGCCAGGCCCAGGGGGAAGATGTCCCCCCTGTCGTAGAAGGAAATAGTCCACAAAAGTCACAAAAACTGGTAGGTCAAAGAAGAGCCATAAAGACGATAGAGTGGACAATTGAGGATAAGAAAGAAATGCTGTATTGTTACTATTATGCAAAAAGCCCAAAATTTCCAGACACAAGTTACACAAAAAGATTGCCAATACATGTAACTCCATACGAACTGCAGAAGAAGTCATTGGTTGGCACATTGTGGGTTCTGTGAAGAGCACGTTTTGCTGACATCAAAAATTGAAACAATACTAATTTCATGAACTTTAATCATACTTTGACTTAAGAATGGGGTCCATTCCCATCATGGTATTAGAAACCCAAAAGATATGGAGAAATTATAAAACTGGGGATTATCCCTTATGTCAATAGATGGTGAACCAATTGGCTCACTGACAGAACACATACGTGGAAGTTGGTGAATCAACCTCTACTAGTAGACCTGTCACCACTGGCATACCACAAGGATCTGTGCTTGGCCATTTACTGCTTGGATTCTATATCTTGACAGTCTAAACTAAAGTATACAGCCTTTGACTTACTAAGTTTGCTGATTCTTGCATATTGGGTGCAATAAGATGTTAACATACTACAGGAGGGCTACCACAGACAAATGATTGGTGCCAAAGCCACATGGTCTACAAATAAATACAAAATATGTAATTATTTTGACCTTCTGCAAAGTGGCATTCCCCACTAATTACAGCATTGGCAACACTTCCCCTGTGCTGAAATCCACTGGTGCAAGACCTGGGAACACACTTAGATAGCAATCTGAACTTTTATCCACCAAGTGTCCACAGTGGTATGGAAAGGCTAAATTGTGCACCTCATAAGTCAGCCCATTGTTTCCAGATCTGATGGTAATATAACAGAACTATGCTCAAACCTCAACAGAACACTAATAGAGTATAATGCTCCCATTTGCATGTATCTCACCAGACACCTGCAGCAGCTGGAAAGAACTTAGGGGTATTTCAACAAGAAAATACAGGGCCTACAAACCATGTCATGATGTATGTAGATAGACTAAAAGCCCTATCACTGTAGTTTGTATCGTATAGGATGAGGTGACCTATAACTGGCCTAAAGGCCAGTCTCTGACCCTGCCCTGCCCTGCCCTGATGGGAATACTGCACATCCACAAATCAGCTATAGCCAATGACATCAGCAGAGTCTGGTTAGAGAAAGATGGTAATAGCAGTGTCCCACATAGATGTGCAAAATGCTCATGCTAATGTCAGGCAAGTACACAAACACACACCCACACACCAGTTGACTGCCATGAGAACAAAGCCCCCACCTATCTAAGTACACTGACTGCAGAAGTCTGTATTTAAGGCAAGCATCACAGCTGAAGTCTGACTTGGATAGTGCCAGATAACACCAGTGTCTGGTGGGTAGAAAATGATAATAGTAGTGCCCCACATGCTGGTGTAAAATGTTTGCTCTAATGCCATCAAGTTCACAAACACACGCACACACCCAGTTGACTGCTGTGAGAACAGAACCCCTAATGATCTAAGTACACCAACTACAGAACTCTGTATTTAAGGCAAGTTCCACAGCTCATATCTGACTTGGATAGTGCCAGACAACAGTTTATAAGTTTTGACATCAGCAGTGTCTTGTGGGGAGAAAACGGTAATAGTGGTGTCCCACATGCTAGTATGAAATGCTCTCTCTCTCTCTCTCTAATGACAAGCAAATGCACAAACACACACAAATCTACTTCACATACCAGAAATACCATATGATTGACTTTCAAATGACTAAGATCATGTAACCAAAATTTCTAAACACTGAAACTTCAATTAACTGGCTTTTCTATGGCCGACTGTGTAAGACTCTGGCTGCATTTACTAAATAGCTTTGAAGTGGTACAGTATAAATAGTTCATGTGTTCATAGGTGTTTACTAGGCTAATGACCACAAGGGCTTTTTTAAGCCTAGCCACACATCTCAAATATCTGACAAGTTCTGATACCCTTGATAAGTATAAGAAGGGGCTTGGGAGATGAACTATTTACAGGTTACCTGTTTTCATCAGAGACATAGGTGCCAGACCAGGAATGAATTTTTGCTTTCCCATCCAATTGTCCACGTTGCACTTGAAATGGATTAGGGAGGAACTCAGCTTCACATGGATGGGGAGCTTGTTCCATAGAAGGGGTAGTCTCTGGAATGCATACCTATCTCTCCAGCAGGTCCTATTTATATCACAGGCAAGGTTTAAGTCTTTAGAATGGGTAATTCTGGTACAGTTTGTTCTGCGGATATGCAGGAGGTCCATCAGAGTGGGGTCTGAAAATGCCCTGTATGCCAGGCATAGATCTCACCTCAAAAGCCTATAGGCAACAGAATACAGGGATAGAGCCTTCAGGCGGTCTGCATAGGACATATTACTTACACCCTGTATTCTTTTAGTGAGGAACCTCTGTGGACATTCCAGTTGTAGGATATGCCTGGTTAGGAACATACTAAAGGGGGCACTGTACTCAATGATAGGTCTGATAAATGCCGAATACAGTGGAACAATGACTTCCTTGGACTTAGATGCCATATCTTTGTTTATAAGTTGCACAATATAGAACTATTTCCTCACCACTGTAGACACATGATGATCAAAGGCTAGATTACTATCTATGTGTGTCTTAAGTCCATGACTACTGGGTCAACTCTAAGGGGTATGTTGTCAATATGATAGTTACCAGGGATGGATGACTACCTAAAGGACAGTATTATGCATTTCTTGGCATTTTGTTTTAGCCCATGACTCTGACAACAGTTGTTTGTCTGTGTCAGCCCCTTCCAAAGAACATTTGTGTCAGTGAGAGATTCAATGGCAACTCCTAATTTGCAATCATCTGCATATTTAGTCAGCCAGAGACCACTGACATTGGCCATGACTTCTGAGAAGTAAATGCCAAAAAGGAGCAGTCCAAGGACTGATCCCTGAAGGACTCCACTTGTGACCGGCCTCTTTGTAGAGGTGGACTCCCCAATTCTAACTTCATGGGTCCTGTCTGCTAATGAGTTGGCTATCCACCGGGTGACATACAGGTTTGTACCTAACCTCTTGAGTTTGCCAACAATGCCTAGTGGGGTATTGTGTCAAATGCCTTGGCCAGGTCAATGTAGGCAGTGTGAATGATTTTGCCCTCATCTATTTCTTTGGTGACCTTCTCAAAGAAGTCCACCAGGTTAAGTAGGGATGATCTGGCTTTGACAAAACCAAACTGGGTTGGGTCCAGTGTCTGGAGGTTTACTATATCTCTAGTGATCATCTCCATGATAATTCTTTCCATGGCTTTACATACAAGACTAGTGAAACTTAAGGGTCTGTAGTTTCCAGGGTCTGTAGATGGCCCACCTTTGTGCAGAGGGATGACTGTTGCCTTTCTTCATTCATGAGGCATGAAGCCTGTTTGGAAGCTACAGTTAAATAGTAATTCCAGAGGCCTTGATAGGTCATGTTCATGCTATTTAGAAGGCATCCTGGGATATTGTCTGGGCCCATTGATGCAGTGTTCTTGGTCTTAGAGAGAGCATTAAGGACGTGTTCCCTAGTAACAGTAGGGGGAGTTATATTTGATGATATTTCCTGAGGGAAGGTTGAGAGAGAGAGAGGAGTAAAGTTGGAGTTGAATTTATCAGCCAAGAGGTTTGCTATATCCTCTGGCTCAGTATAGGTTGCTCCATTTACAATGACCTCTGCATGCAATTGTATATTGCGTTTGAAGTTGCAGACATAGCTAAATAATGCTTTGTGATTGTCCTTTGCCTGGGAGGCCAAACTTACCTCAAATTTGGTTCTGGTAGACTGTATTTGTTTTCTGATTTGTTTGTTTAGTTTAATGAGAGTGCTTTTACCCTGATGGGTGCTGTACCTCCTAATTTTAGTATTCTGTATCTAGTACCAGTACTCTGTATCTTTAAAATTTTGTACTTGGTACCAAAGTCAATATGGCAGACACATTACAGGAAGCTCCTGGGATAATTAGTAATGTTTACTGCACTGTTACATCTCAGAAAATTAAGCAAAACCTTGTGGTAAATGGTTATCTATATCATTTTGAGAGGTGCAGGAGCAATAGAAAATATTGGGAATTTAAACACAAAGCAGCACACAAATGCAAGGGAAGGGCCATAACCAGTGTAGCCCCGATGGTGAAAAACTTGAGAAATCTGTTGGACACAATCACTCTGGCGACCCTGCGGAAGTAGAAAAGTATGTTGCGTATAGTGATTTAAAAGTATGAGAAAAATTTAGCAGAGATACCCCTTGTTTGTTGATGGAAAATGCTTTGGCTTCCACTTGAAGATGCTATGGCTTCCAATTCTTTAGATTGTGTACATAGCTTAACAAACAGAAAAGCACTGCTGTAGCAAATAGGCCAGATAGGAAGGAAAGGTAGTAGAAGAGATGGAAGTGAAGTGCTCACACAATAAAATAGACTTTGATAATTACCCACTGAAGACTGGAATGTTTGTTCATAAGACTATGTGAGTTACAATAACAGACAACACCATGGTAGTCTTCACAATGCTCAACAGTCTATATGATCTCAGCAGAGCCACTATATGGCTAATAGATGGGATGTTAATCCATAGGATCATAGGAGGTTACTAGGCTATTGGCCCTGAGGTCCTTACAAGCCTAGCCAAGAATTTAGCCCATGTTTCAACAAGTCAGCACCCTATGCCACTGTCCAACAGGGACATAGGTAGAATCCTAGTGATGTATTTTCTATACTCCCATCCAGTTATCCAGGTTGCGCTTAAAAAGGGTTAATGAGGTACTCTGATTTATGTGGAGAGGGAGTCTCTGGGACACAAATCTGTCCTGCCAACAAGCTCTATTGATGTCACAGACCAGGTTGAGGTCGTGCATGCAGGTTTCTCAGGTGGAGCTCGACTTGCGGATATGCAGCAGTCCCATCAGGGCAGGATCTGAGATGGCTTTGTATGCTAGACAGAGGTCACCTCTGAGAAGTCTATAGGAGACTGAGTAGAGGGACAGGGCTTTTAGCCTATCTGTGTAGTGTAGATGTTTGAGGCCCTGGATTCTCCAGGTTAGGAATCTGTGTGGTCTCTCCAGCTGCTGCATGTGCTTTGTGAGGTACATGCCGAAAGGGGCACTGTATTCAATAATCAGTTTTAAAAGGAAAGAATACAGGGATGTTATGACCACTTTGACCCTGGATGAGATACCCTTACTAATGAGGTGGGCCATGTATCAACCTGGGTTCCCAAGCCCCTCATGACTAATTGCATGCTTAGTGCCTTGTTATCAATGGGATAATTTGTGGGGACATCATTCTCCCCAAAAGGGATGATGATGCATTTTTTGGCATTCAGTTTAAGGCCATGTTTCTGGCACCAGTCATTTGTTTGCATGAGACCCTCTTGGAGGATGTCCACATAACTAAGGGATTTGATGACAGCACCCAGCTTGCAGTCATCTGCAAACCTGGTCAGCCATAGCCCACTAGATTTGATCTGCATGTCTGAGAAGTATATCCCAAACAGCAGACACCCCAAGACTGATCCCTGAGGTACACCGCTTGTTACGGGTCGACTACTTGAGGTGGCTTCCCCTATTTTGACTAGGTAGGTTCTATCAGTGAGCTAGTTTCCTACCCATCTGGTAACATATGGATTGATGCCTAGTTGAGAGAGTGTATCTATTATACCTGAGTGGGGAATAGTATTGAAGGACTTGGCCAGCTCAAGGTAGGTGGTGTGCACCATCTTTCCCTTGTCTATGGCCTTGGTGACTGTCTCAAAGAAGTCGACCAAATTTAACAGGCATGACCTCCCCTTGATAAAACCAAACTGTGTGGGATCAAGAGTCTGGAGGTTGCCAATGTCCTTGTTTATGAGGTCCATGATAATCTGCTCCATGGCCTTGCAGATCAGGCTAGTTAGCATCAATGGGGCCAGATGGTGTCACAGGTTGCGTCTTGCATGAACTACAGAATGAACTAACCCCCCACCTAAACACGCTGTTCTGCCTCAGCCTCTCCACAGGCTATGTGCCCATAGAATGGCACACAGCAATGGTTATTCTGCTCCCCAAAGGAGGGGCCACAACTGACCTTGGTAGCTATCATAATCGCCCTATAAGCCTGACTAGCCTGGTTTGCAAGACTATGGAGCGCATCATCATGGAACTCAGTAACAAAGACATTGGGAACCTCCAAACACTTGACCCGACCCAGTTTGGCTTTGTTAAGGGCAGATCATGCCTACTAAACCTGGTTGACTTCTTCGAGACAGTCACCAAGGCCATAGACGAGGGAAAGGTGGTTCACACAGCCTACCTTGATCTTGCCAAGGTGTTTGACACCATTCCTCACTCGGGTATTATAGAAAAACTCACCAGCCTGAACATAAACCCCTATGTCACAAGATGGGTTGCCAACTGGCTTACAGACAGAACTGACATGGTAAGAATAGCAGGCTCCAGGTCTGACTCTAAACCAGTCACAAGTGGTGTCCCACAAGGTTCAGTTCTGGGACCCCTACTGTTCAGTATATATTTCTCAGAAGTACAGGCAAACACAGGAGGACTATGGCTAACCAATTTGCTGATGACTGCAAACAGGGAGCCATAATTGACTCTCTGGCTGACACAGACATCCTTCAAAAAGGTCTTACTGAGACAGACACCTGGTGTCAATGTCATGGCCTCAAGCTAAATGCCAAAAAATGCATAGTCATCCTGTTTAGGAAAAACAAAACACCCATGAATTACCACATAGGCGGCAGCCCCCTTAATACAGAAGAGGTAATAAGAGATCTGGGGACCCAGGTAGATAGCAATCTCTCCTTTGGCAATCATATTGCCAAAGTAGTTAGGAAATCCTTCTATGTGGCCCATCTAATTACTAAGGGGTTTGCATCTAGAAATAAAGAGGTTATAATGCCCTCTACTCGTCACTCATCAGACCCATCATAGAGTACAATGTTCCATTTGGGATGTACCTCACAAGACACTTCCAACAGCTGGAAAGACCACAAAAGCACCTCACCAAGAGGATTACTGGCCTCAAACATATGTCCTATGCAGCCCGATTGAAAAAACTCCAGGTGTACTCAGTGGCATATCGCTTACTCAGAGGTGATCTCTGCCTGACTTACAAAGCTATGTCCAGCTCAGAATAGATGGACATTCTCCACCTAAAGAAATACAAGTCACTCAGAGCCACGCGCTCTAGTGAGCTAAACCTTGCCACAACAATAAATAGAACATGCTGGAGGGATAGATTCCTGTCACAGAGACTCCCCATGCTTTGGAACAAAATTCCTAACTACATTAGGCAGAGCCCCTCACAAACACTCTTCAAGAGAAGCCTTGACGAGTGGATGGGTAACAGAAAATACACCCCTGAGATCACTTCATTGGCTCTGCTTGACAGAGGCTAAGTTAATTAATCAATGGGGCAGCGAAAGCCGACACACTCTGGCTAGGCTTAAAAATGCCCTCGGGCAGATAGCCTAGTACCTACCTATTAACCTATGGGTCTATAATTTCCTGGATCAGTGGACGCTCCACCTTTGTGCAAAGGGATGACAGTTGCTTTCCTCCACTCAGCTGGGATGAAGCCGGTGCTCAGGCTTTGGTTGACTAGGGTACCTAATGGTGCTGCATGTTCCTGCCTGAGTTCATACAGGATGCAGCCTGGAATGTTATTAGGTTCCATGTAGGCTGTATTTTTTGCCTTTGAGAGGACAGTAATGATTTGCTCCCTAGAGATAATGGGAGGGGGTGCAGGTACTAGGTATGTTCTGTTTTACTGATGAAGGGACAGAGGAGTGAAGTTTTCTCTATACCTGTCTGCCAGCAGGTTGGCTATATCTACAGGGTTTGTGTATGTGGTGTCCTTGACCACCAGTTCTGAGCAGATCTGGGTGCTTCTCTTGAGATTGTGGACAGTTTGGACTTGAAGTTTGCTTTGGATGATTTCACTAGTGCTCTTATTTGCTTGTTCAGGCTAAGGAGAGATTACATCCAATTAGACACCTGCTCCTGCTTGGTCCCGGACAGCAATTTTTTCCTTTTATTATAGAGTTTCTTTATTCCAGATGCCCACCAGATGGGTTTAATCTTCCTTGAGTAGGAGGATTTCATCCTCTGGTATTCCTGATTCCATGTAGCTATACAAATGCTCATATAGTACTTTGGTGTAAGTTTGGACATGTGCCAGTTTCTGTGGAGGGTGTGGGGGCTGCAAAGCTGTTTATACCTTCCCTCAGGAGGTTGTAATCAGCTTTGGAGAAGTTTTTTTGTTTGACCCTAGCTCAGGGGGAGGGGGTCAGGGGATATGGTGACTTTGAAAGTGACTGCTTTGTGGTCGGATCTTACCAGTAATGCTGTAGTGGTTACTCATGTTGGTTAATAGCAAGTCCAAGATATTTTCACCTCTTGTGGGGGTGTCAACCAACTGGTCCAAGGAATTCACATTGACAAAATCAAGGAATCTCTGGGCATTTGTGTTTTGGCATGAGTATTTCTTCCAATTTATGGTTGGCTAGTTAAAGTCACCCAGGATTAGGGTAAAGGGTTGAATCTTGATAGATTCAAAGTGGTCCAGATAGGTAGGGTGGGCATCTTGAGTCAGAGTTGGAGGCCTGTAGCTAGCTATGACTTGAATAGGGGTCTTGTCGATTGTTAGCTCCATCTGGAGTATTTCCTGTGTATCATACTGTTTGACCAGCCTAGAGGTGTGTATGTCTTTTATATATATTGCACTCCTCCTTTTGTTTAGCTGCCCATGGTTTGGGGTCTGAAAGCATGATAGGATGAGTAACCTGGTATGGTTGGGGTGCTCTCCGCATTTCTGAACCAGGTTTCTGTGACTGCACAAATGTCAGCTTCTTCCAGGGTTAAGAATGCTTGCAATGAGTGCAGGTTCATGTTTAGACTCCTAGCATTTAGAAGCATGACCTTTAATTTATGTTTTGATGAAATTTTCATGTTGGTAGTTTTGACCTCATGGCATTGCCTAAAAAAGCCATTATGGGGGAGGCAAGAGCCTTTGCCAGGAGTTGGAAGCCCAAGGGAGACAGATGCAGGCCATCTCTGGTAAAGCATCATGGTTGTCAATTATATCATCCCAGGCTGTCAGGTACTGGATCCACATTGAATGACACCAGGACCTAAGCTAGTTGTTAAAGTCAATAATTTTCTGTTTGTATTGAGGCACCATTCTGGGTGATGGTAGAATGCTGATTAAGGCTAGGGACATACCTGCCTGGGACACATACTCAGCGAGCTCAGTCATGTCTCTCTTCATATAGTCCAGGGAGGTACATCTCAAGTCATTCACTCCAACATGGACTATGACAGAATCATAACAGTACCTGTTGAGAGACTTGAGTGCATTGGCGATATGGCAGATTCTGGTGCCCAACAAACAACTAACCGTGACTTTCTCCTTATCCAGCCTGGTGAGGGGCACATCTGTGTGTCTCACAATGGAGTGTCCTATGACTAATATGTTGGGTTTATGTTTAGGCCTTAGTGCCTGTGAGACAAAGGTGTGTGGACTATGTGTGGTGTGTGGTGTGGTGGGCAGTGGAGTCTGCATGTATTTATGCCTCGGAGGTCTCTTTTGTTTGGGTATGCTTTTGTTGAGGACCTCCGCATATGTGAAAGTGTGTTGTGTAGGTGTGGATGGTGTTTGAGGTGTGGTGCTCATGTTGCCAACCTTTTCAGTGTCAAATATACTGGTTTGTGGGGGAGAGGACAATGACACTAGGTGCTTGATGTAAATGCATCTCTCACAAATTGTGTTCCTAGGTGGTAGTAGTAGAAGGTTGTCCATGTATATGAGGCAGTTGCTACACTGTCTCAGGATGCCCATATCTACCAGACTGGCAGGAGAAAATGTATGAAATTGTCCATTCATATTTGTCAGAAACTGAAAGAACTAAGAAGGTAAAGGGAGAAAGGTCTACGAGTATTACTATTAGATGATAACACAAGTGCTACTAAGGGAAAACTTGTAGCTGGAATACCTCAAAAAGGGTTAAGAACTGTGCAGCTGAAGCTCTGGATCTGCAGACCTGTATCTAGACAATGCTATTCAATTTTAAGGTTAAGAACCCAGTAAGAAAAAAAACACAC
The DNA here is from genome assembly GCF_019279795.1 of Protopterus annectens. Taxonomy (NCBI): domain Eukaryota; kingdom Metazoa; phylum Chordata; order Ceratodontiformes; family Protopteridae; genus Protopterus; species Protopterus annectens. Next base: position 906,096,620 of record NC_056744.1, on the reverse strand, counting down.
AATGAAGCACAGATTAATCACTTATAGTCAAAGAATAGAACTCTCAGTATGAAAAAATACAGTTAAACAGCAGTAAAATGCAGTTAAACAGTAATAATTTGCAGTAGATAGCAATGAAACATAGTTAATCAGTAGATTACTTTGAAAAAGTAGCTCACAAATCACAACAGTAACAGACAGCACAAATAAAGCAGCAATTCAATAGAATACTTTCATCAATTTAGTGAGGCTACCAACAAGCAGTAATAAATACGGCAAACTAAATACAGTTGACTCCCAAGCAGAAGCAGCAAAATGTAGTAGAAAGAGGTGCAGTTTTTTTTTAGTAAAAAGTGAAGAGACAGAAAATAATAAGATAATTCAAGGTTCAGAAGTTAAAGGGGTGGGCCTTTACTAGGTTCCCACTATAACAGTAGAATGAGCTGATGTAGCATGACTAGGGAGAGTGTCCAGTATCACCTTTATACTAAAGGTGAGCAACTCAAAGCCACCAGGACGTAAGACCAGCACAAGACATGGGAGGATGGGACAAAAAAACAGTTGCACATATTACATAGATATACTGTAAAACAGAAGTGCAGAAACAGTTGAAAATGAGCACTTATCTTTTTCCAATATCAAAGCAGAGCAAATGGCAGAAGCCCTCTCACTGCAGCTTTGAAAAGCTTCCATGGGAAGTTTACCTAACTTCAGCTCTATAGTGTGCAAGGATTGGTAAAATATGGTAGTTATAGCAAAGCAATGCATTTACTGTTTTTTCTGATGTCAAAGAAGTCCCTTAAAGCTTACAACTTTATGTGGCATTGCATGCTTCATCTTGTTTCTGAGCATGGATTTGACACAGTTGTGAAATATGTTAGTGTGATTTTGAAGTGGCAGCAGTAAAAAGTATTAGCATTGGAACTCCCTGCCTCCATCCATTACCCTGGAATCTTCTCTATCCAAATTTAAGAAATCTATCAAAAGCCATCTCAGCAACAAATGGTTATGTCCCGGCTCTACACCAGACTAACTTCAGTCCTACTCCACTCCTGCTATAACTATTGCCATAAACACATAATCTCCTGATAGGACTGTTTAGTCTTATCAATACCACATTCAGATACATGATGTGACTCTAGATAGATATTTAACATACTTTATTGTTTGTATATGTATTGATCATTATATATGTCTTTGTGAAGGAATTAATAATGTGTGCTCATCTATATTGTCTGGTTGAATATACTAGAAACATGTAAAATATATTGTTTGTATGTCTTGCATATCTGTTTCTTTGGAGCTTTTCTCCCTGGGCCTCCACTGAAAATGGACATGTATCCAGTTGGACTATCCCGGTTAACAAATGTAAAATAAATTAAAAAATTAGGTTGAATGTAACAGGGGTTGTGTCAAAGGGTTGTCTATTCTACTTAGGCCAGAAGCTATGGAGTAAAGTCCAGGCTCTAGGTCTCTCCTCCCTGTATAATTCTAACTTAACTTTTCAGCTATCCATGAAGAGTTTAGCTGTACTATAATTTGTTACAGAAATTGAAGTTATTAGTACATTCCTGTTGCTAAAAGATTCATTGCCCATAGAAGAGAGAGAATTATTAAAATACTTTTCTGACGGTATGTGCATGGCAAACTGAGAAGGTTTAACACTAGGACAACATCCTGGATCCAATTTCCACCCTTATTTCCAATCTCATTTGGAAATATGTTTGAACTAAACAAACTCTTCCTTACCAGAACACAAAACTCTGTGGAGGCATGGCACAGGCATTTGAAGTGTTTACTGGGAAGTAGAGTGACAAATTTATCTGTGCTGATGTCAGCGTTAGTGCGAGAACAAGACAGGGTGGATGAGCTGCATGTTTGCATGGCAACATATTTTCCACCATCACCGGAAAAGAGAAATCTACTGGTAAGGCATTCACAGTTTAAAACTATGTTGAAAAATATAGAAGCATACTCTCCCTTGGAATTTGTGAGAGCTATAGCTAAACTGTAGAAGATGTAGTATGCTGTATATTGTCTGGTCTTAAATGGTATGTTATGTGGTATCTCTGTTTAAAATTTCTGAGCTATATGCACAGCTATGCTTGAAAGTATTCTGAGAGGAGTTTTTGCTGATCATTTACTACTAAACCTACTTTTAGACTAGTGCAGATGGGAATAAAATATGTTTATGCACATTTTGATGAGTAAAGCTGGTGGATAGATGTTCAGAAATGTTTAAGCACATACTGCAGAGTTAAAGTGGTGGATTGATCTTTGGATATGTGTATGCACATTTTGCAGTATTACAGTGGTGAAATCACATTCAGAAATGTTGATGCATATTTTGCAGAGTTAGAGTGATGGAATTATGTCAGGTTTTGCTGTGGAAGTACATATTTCCAGAAGACCTTTGGACTATCTTTCTGTGTACAGTGATGGATATATGTTTTATGTCTGACTGCTCTTTGTTGGTTATTTGGGATTTGGTTTTCTTGGTTATGGCCATGTAAAAGTCAGTTAATTGAACTTTCAGAGTTTAGAAATTTTGGCTATGTGGTCTTGGTCATTTGAAAGTCGATCATATGGTATTTCAGGTACATGAAATAGACCCCCCCTCCACACACACACACACACACACACACACACACACACACACACACACACACACACACACACACACACACACACACACACACACATACACACACCAGTTGACTGCTGTGAAAACAGAACCCTATCTAGTCACACCAACTACAGAACTCTGTATTTAAGGCAAGCACCACAGCTCATGTCTGACTTGGAGAGTGCCAGATAACACTCTATAGGTGATGATATCAGCAGTGTCTGGTGGGGAGAAAATTGTAATAGCAGTGTCCCACGTGCTGGTGTAAAATTCTCTCTCTAATGTCAAGCAACTGCACAAACACACACACACACACACACACACACACACACACACACACACACACACACACACACACACACACACACACACACACACACCAGTTCATAGCAGTGAGAACAGAACCACTACATAAGTACACCGACTACAGAATTCAGTTCTTTTTTACGCAAGAGCCATGGCACAAGTCTGACTTTTACAAGGCTGCAGGACAATTTATAGTAGATGACATCAACAATGGATGTTGGAGAGAAGATGTTGGGAGGCCTGCATGAAATGGATGTGTAGGCATGGGCAAGTGTCAAAATACTGGCAATCCATGAGACTGGAGTGGTAACTGTTTGATACACACTTATGCTCCACTGACTAGATAGATGCACACACACACACACACACACACACACACACACACACACACACACACACACACACACCTCCCAACTGACTGCAATGAGAAAAAAAACCCTGCCTATCTAAGTATACCAACACCAGAATTCAGTACTTTAAACAAGCACCACAGCACAATTCTGACTTTTACAAGGCTGGAGGATAATTTATAGTGGATGACATCAGCACTGGATGTTGGTGAGAAGATGTTGGGAGGCCTGCATGAAATGAATGCGTAGGCATGTGCAAGTGTCAAAATATTGGCAACTCATGGGATTGGGGTGGTAACTGTTGGATACACACTTATTTTCTTCTGCTAGACAGACAGACACACACACACCTCCCAGTTGACTACAGTGAGAACAGAATCCCTACCTATCTAAGTACACAGACTACAGAATGCAGTATTTTACGCAAGTGCCATAGCACAAGTCTGACTTTTACAAAGCTGCAGGATAATTTATAGTGGATGACATCAGCACTGGATATTAGAGAGAAGAAGATGTTGGAAGGTCTGCATAAAATTGATGTAAAGGCATGTGCAAGTGTCAAAATATTGGCAATCCATGGGATTGTGGTGGCAACTGTCAGATCCACATTTATGCTCCACTGTCTATATAAACACACACACCTCCCAATTGACTGCAGTAAGAACAGAACCCCTACCTAAGTACACCAACTACAGAACTCAGTACTTTAAACAAGTACCACAGCACAAGTCTGACTTTTACAAAACTGCAGTGGATAACATCAGCACTGGATGTTGGAGAGAAGATGTTGTTAGGCCTGCATGAAATGGATGTGTAGGCATGTTTAACTGCCAAGATATTTCAAGTTCTACATGTGACCAGATTGATGAGTGTGCAATGAGTAGCATTTGGTGGTTGTGTTGCAATGTGCAGGTATACTTTAAGAGACAGCTTTATAACGTATATGCAAACAGATGTCTAAATTACTACAAGTATGTAGACTCCAACTCATAGACAGGAACAGGAACGGCAGTATGAGAGCATCCAGCAAACGTTAACTACGAACAATGTCACAGTCCATAGATCTCAATAACTCAAAATAAAAATAGGTATCACTTCTTTATTCGAACAGAAAGTAAGCGCTTTCACCATCAGGCTTCTTCAGACTTCAAAATTTACATACAAAATTGATCTTAAATAACAATGGTAAGTGATTGAAATCATTGACGTCAATACTCTCTATTAACTGTTAAAGCGATAGAATACATAGGACACTTGCAAATATGTAGTATTCAGACAAGTATATGAAAGAATATAAATATACTAATAAATAAACTAATCAACAACTGCAACCAATTACATTTATCTAATCTGTTAGAAACTTAAGGTGAATGTATAGGTCACCTGTTAAACAACATATACAAAAATATATAAGTCAAAAAATGCAAATATAAAAATCATAAAAACAAGAAGCTTGATAAAACTACTTGTAAAATTCTAAAAACACAGTACCATTACTGTTTGGGTCTGGGTAATCTCCTTTTCTTTAAAATGGGTTGTAAATTAACCTTGTCATTCAACCCAGGAAACTGATCTGCTCTACAACGAACAATCCAACGCAGTTCGCATTCCTGGGTATAGTTGTCTATGTCACCACCTCTAATGTTAGGCTTAATAGCCTGCATAACACAGAAACCAAAGGTGTGTGTAGTACCCATTAATTTACAATGCTTGGCTAATGCATTGTGCTCAGAGCCTATATGCATATGATAAATGTGTTCTCTTATGCGTTCTCTAAACTGCCTACTAGTTTTACCAATGTAGAATACCGGACATAGTTGGCATTTGGCAAGGTATACCACATTGGTACTTAAACAGTTTGTCCTAGTTTGAAAGAAAAATTCTCGACCAGTCACTGGTTGTTTAAAAGCATTACATGTATCAATGTATTCACAACGTTGGGAGACACTTCTTTTGGACAATCACATTAGTAGTATAGTAGGTAATAGACCTAAGTTTTTATATAAGAACAAAAGGAATTTGAAGCAGTTGCTATGTCACCATCCGATGAATGTATTTGATGCACTGTCTAATGCTTCTAGTTATAATACTATACCATGTGGTCATTGTAATCAATGTGAATACATTACATTATGTAGGAACATCCACTGATATGTATGGAATATGTATGTACATGTATATATATATATATAAATATTTTATATATATATATTTTTTATGTATATATATATATATATATATATATATATATATATATTTTTTTTTTTTATATGCATATATTTTGTATATATATATATGTTTTTTATATATGTGTATCTATTAATTTCTGCATTTTTGCACATATTTTACGTTGACATTGTGATATTTATGCATTTTTAATAGTGATATATATGCATATGTATGGTGCACATATATTTATATTTATGTTTTATTTATTTTATTTATTCTATATGTTGTGTGCATATTTGTCTTTTAAATCTATTTGCTATAATGTGGCTATTACAACTTAGAGAAGTCTCAATGTGCATACAACATATTTTGAGGTTAATTGATTAACTAGATTGTTTTATGTGCTTAATCATTGTTTATGCTTTATAACTGCTTCAGTGCACCATGGTCATTGTGATCTGAAGAAGCTCTAAGTGAGTGAAAGCGCTCATCCGACCTGCAGTGTTTATCTGTTTTTTATATTAAACATTTGATTTTCCACTTCGCTCTATGCATAACTATTTTTGTTAGTAATGGTACTGTGTTTTTAGAATTTTACAAGTAGTTTTATCAAGTTTCTTGTTTTATGATTTTTATATTTGCATTTTTTGACATATATTTTTGTATATGTTGTTTAACAGGTGACCTATACATTCACCTTAAGTTTCTAACAGATTAGATAAATGTAATTGGTTGCAGTTGTTGATTAGTTTATTTATTAATATATTTATATTCTTTCATATACTTGTCTGAATACTACATATTTGCAAGTGTCCTATGTATTTTATTGCTTTAACAGCTAATAGAGGGTATTGACGTCAATGATTTCAATCACTTACCATTGTTATTTAAGATCAATTTTGTATGTAAATTTTGAAGTCTGAAGAAGCCTGATGGAGAAAACGCTTACTTTCTGTTCAAATAAAGAAGTGATACCTATTTTTATTTTGAGTTATTGAGATCTATGGACTGTGACATTGTTCGTAGTTAACGTTTGCTGGATGCTCTCATACTGCCATTCCTGTTCCTGTCTATGAGTTGGAGTCTACATACTTATTATTATTTTATTGCAGGAATGTATCTCCCATTGTGGTTATTCTTTTTATCATTGTTGTGGCTCTAAATTACTACAAGTATTGAAAAATCTGAATGTGTGTTGTAATTTTAAAGATGTACATAGTATACAACTTAATATTTGTTATTAATTTATGTAGTGTAGTTGACATATTTGTGAACAAGTATTGAGAGACCATGCAGTGCATGGAGGAAGGTAACTGATCACTGCATCATAAATACGTGACATTTTCTTAGATAGGGCCTTCATTTTTTTCTGTATCCACATGTAGTTTCATGTCACGAACACTAAATGGACAGTAAACAAAAGTAATACACGCTATTATCCACTTTGCATAGTGCACCGCCGAGCATCGGGTTTGCACAGTGCTTGGCAAAGTGTTTGCTCATGTGAGATACACATTTCTAATGCTTTCTCTGTTTGTGTGTAATTAAACAGTGTGCAAACATTAGCCTCAATGCTAAAATTCTAACACTTCTCACACTGAGGGTAAGTCAAGGGCTCCTTTTTTTTGTACTTATGTGTATGATGTGTGATTCTATTTTTTGACCAGATTATATGTATTGAAATTGCGTATATAGGAAAGTGGTGAAATGGGGGGCAAGCAGGAGGAAGAACAAAGGGAAAGCAATATAGGGATGTGCAGGAGTGAGGTAGGAAAGAACCATAGCTATCCATTTCTTGAACAGTGTAAAATGAAAATATGTACAAAATATTAGCTGAATTTGGACTGTCACCTTCACAAAGAGGGGTAACAGCAATGAAATCATGTTGTATAGCCAACTGGGCCAAATCAAGTGTGTCAAGAAGACAAGTGTGCAAAATGGAGAGCTATGTATGGGACAATATTTTTTTATGTGGGACAGGTACCCATTTTTTCTTACTTCAGTAAGAGAGGAATGCTAGGTAAAGGACGTTGGTATTTCTAAGTCAGGTAAGGTAGGTAGGCAAGGAAGCAAATGCAAGCAAACAGGAAAAGCAAAAAAAGACACAGGGACGATAAGGGACACAGAAGGTTGGAGGACACCATGATTGAGGTGAGGGAGGGGACAACACAAGGTTCATGACTAACAAACATGGGGACAGTGAGAATCTAGTCCTCACCCACAGCTTGTCATCAGTGTCTCCTTATGCCCTTGGTTACTGGAGTGCTTGATGTCTTCTTCTCCTATGGACCATGAGGTAGAGCAACCATTCCATCTGGTGTAGGCTTTGCATGACCCTATGCACTAACCCTGGCATCACCTGGTGGGTGTTGAAGTCCCCACCTCTGCCAGTATTCCCGCAGGGTACCACAGCACCAGCTGCTGGGGTAGTGCTACCTGAGGGACTGGTAGTGCAGGGACAGCAGAGGCAGTGCTGCCAGGTTGGGTCCCAAATTGCTGGGTGTCGGCGCAGGAACCTGTGGAGTGGGGACAGGATAACCCACGGGGTTGGCCTACCTTGCTGTGCTGTGAAGCATTTAGTGATTTGTTACACATGGATGACTTGGAGACATTTTGATGACACATAATAGAAAATAAAAAAGAGATAATGGTTGGGGTGAGAGAAAAATATAGATACAATTACTACCATCATATGTGATATACAATGCATTATACAACTATTTCATCAGAAGTTTTACATTTAAGTATACTTCCTAACAACTACAAACTATAATTATGGATTGCTCAAAGTAATCCTTGCAATGTGCATATGTTGCAAAAATACTTGGTCCAGTTATACATATTATAGTTAACAGCAGGGGATTTATGCCACTTGCATAGATTTTAATTTATGTAATATTATTAAAGAACTGGAGTATTGTATAGTTGTTACTCAGGGTATTTGAATCCACAACCTCTGACTAAAGTCTTACACTTGACTCCTAAAGTTGATTGTGCTGCACGCTTATGCATGCATACCTGCTGTTACAGTTAGGATATGCATGCTTACTTTGTTACTACTGTGCAGAAAACAAAAACAATTTTCTTTAATTTTTAAAGCTACAATAATACTTCTCTTGTACTGCATACATACCACTGACTTCCCTCAATCTCTCCAGGCAATCATCATGAGCCTCCTATTCACCACTATTTTAGGATTAACTGTGAAAAGAAGAGTACAGAAGAGCATTACGCATACCAGTTTTGCCTATATTTAGCTTTCTATATATTATACATTTTCTTTATTAGCATACTTACACAAATGTGGGATGTCACTAGTTTAAGACTCATCCAACCACTGGTTGAGTGTATCCCTCTTACACCTTTTTATGTCACTGAAGTTGTGCCTACACTGTTCTCTAATGCATGGGATGCCAGTTGCACTGGATACAGCCTTGGGTCTTGGGCAGGCTATTCCAAGACTCAGACTTGTACTGGGAGCCATAATAGTCCCCCTGCAGAAGCCTTTGGCTGTGGCGCTTTACCAGGAGTCCAATAAATATTCTGGACTCTTTAACACCCCACCTCTGTACCTTAAATTGTGCACCCTCCCCTCTAACACTAGATATGTCTAATCCTAAAGCAATAGCAATAGCAAATAATGATTTCCCACCAATTCCTGTTATCATGTTTACTGGTAGTGTGCAAACCTGTGAAATGATGCCAACCACATTTGTGTGATGTTAGGTGGAGAGCAACAATGCAGACAGGAAAGCAATTTTTGAAATTGGAAGGTTAATCTGACATTTGATATTAGTTTGAAGGTTACCTGCTGCTGTAACTGTTAGATTATTTAAATTTTGCTGGCATGCACTGGGAGCATGAATGTCCTGACCTGACACATGTTTGGCTTTATACACTGCTACAATTGATTTTTACAGTGTGTGAGATTCAAACCTATGAAAGGGACAAAACATTTTCTTTCACAGCATTGATTTTTCCATCTTTGTCAGAAGAATTGCTTATCAGACATAGTCATGAATCATTCATAAATACCAATGACAGTTTGAGGTGTTAACCATGTATGTGTGTGACCTGACAAGGTCCTTGTATATACATTCATTTGTGTATGTGTCTTATTTAAGTGTGAAGACCATCCAAGTCCAGATAGCAGTATTATACTTACAGAAACATAGTAGACATTATACCCTCAGTCATACATCTGAACCTTCAAAACACAGTAAGGGTGTCTTATCCTTCATACATATAATTCATATCAGCTCCACTATTTATGATTGTGTATAAAGTGTTATATATGGTATTTAATATAATGTGAAATAAAGCAACTGTAAAAATGTCTGGAACTTCCTCTAGTAGAACCCAGGACCAGGTGTATGGCAGCCCTACACTTACACCTGCTGCCACAGAAATATTGAAAAAACACCTATATATTTCCCTGTTCATTACCATAAACTGGACTGTCACAACAGTAAAAATATGTTGCACATCCTGTATTAGTACCCAGGACCATCTTATTACAGCCCTACACTTACATCTGCTGCCGCATAAATGGTTAAATAACATTAGCATAATTCCCTATTCATTATTAACTTTTGTATGTTAACCTCCACACAATGTTGTTTACCTTGTTTTCATTGTGCCCAACAGAATTAATAGACTGTATTCATTTTGAAATTGCTGACTCTCTGCTTCCCATCTTCAGGTGTTCAATGACTGCAGGTGTTGGGGAAGCTTGATAACCACCACACAATGTCACTAAATGACATTGCATGATGGAAAGCAAAAACTGCGACAATGTATCCTTTTTGACCTTTACACCATCTACTCCCTGTATGCAAGTTTTATGTCTGCTTCCTGTGTGGGCCACTAGTCCAGGTTTGCATACTGCTAAGCATTGTGAAAACGAGGTAAGCAATGCTAAACATGACATTTATTGTCTTTCTCCATTTCCCCTCTTTGCACTAAGCTGAGCATAGTGCAAGCAGTAACATTTTAAAAAAGGGAAAACTATGAGAGAGGAATAAAATAAATCTATTACATCAAAAACACTACAAAAATTTATGTTGGTACACTTGAAATGTTTTTACACAGGTCTGTGTTTGAACTCTCACTACAATGAACCTTCAAAACAACATCATCCCCAGTACTAAGAAAACACATGAGAGTTGTTTGTACATGTATTAATTTCAGATGTAGTGCACTGAGTGATCAGACAACCGTTTATGACTATTGCTTGCATAAATGCAGCTCTGCCTTATCTCTCTGTGTTTGTTGCACATTTTTGCCTTATCTGACCAGTAATCTGAGATATGCAGTCTGTAAGGCATTCTACATCATTGTCCTTAAAATGTGTGAGGATATTAAATGGCAATAATATACAGTTGTCAAAGAAATGAAGGGGAGGTTGGATGTTACTGAACAGAAACTGTGAAATGTGTGCTGCTTATTTACATTTAAAACCTTGATACAATTACTTTTACACTTTGTAAGTCTAACCTGGCTGACTCACCCACCGGAGGTAAGGGAGTCTGAACTACTGTTGTGTTTTCCTTCTCCATACCAGTAATAATTCACATTTCTAATCCATTAGCAACAAATCCTGAGAGAGTGCCTGCATTTTGTTTGCATCTGATACACAGAGCCAAGTATTTGGGATTCAGCAATTCTAATGAGTTCACACCTCATTTGCAAATTCACTGTGCTTACAGCCCTGAATCTACATTATAAAAAGGGAACCATGTAGCTAGGGAACCTAAAGGTAAGGAACCTGTTTATGTGGATAACACAGAAGAAGATATTACAGGAGACTACTGATTTTGATAGGTATGCTTGCATTTTTCAGCTATATAATGGATATGCTGAAATGTCACTAAGAGAAATCTGTCAATATATATACATATATATGCATTAGCAAATGCTACTTTTATCTGTATGCATTTCTTAGAAGTGTACTGATGGCATAGGCATGTTTGTCAGGGCATTTTACTTTCTCACATGCACAGCCTTATTAACCGTCACCACAAGTGTTAATGATACAACTGTTTTTCTCTTTAAACTCTTCTATAGTTATTTCCCTGAAATGTAAATGTCCTATATTGTGAATGACACAGGAGTATTATCCTTCTAGGATGGCCCATACACACCTCTAGGGGAGTGCTGGCCACAGGTAGTCATGACTGGCAATTGCACAAAATGGAATGTTCTGTGGCAAATCTGTACACATGTTTTAGGGACAGTTTATTTGATAGCACTTTTAACATTTCACTGATGGTTTGTTAGCAGAATGTGTCATTTGCCTGTTGTTTTGGGGTGGGGGAGCCTAGTTGCATTTCTGTGTTGGCACAAACAAAACCTGCTATTGTTATTCTCCTTGTTTTGGATCCAACCTTGTTTTGTGTGTGACTGTAATATGTTACAACCACACAATTCATTTTTTTATATTTCAGTATCTTGACTGTTGTATGTTCCTCCAGTGGCTGATTTATTTATTTATTTATTTTACATTTGTTTACTGGGAAAGTCTGACTGGATACAGTTCCTTTTGCAGTGGAGGCCCAGGGAGAAATGCTCCACATTTACAACAGCACAATTTTACAAAATATCAAAACATTACAATGGACAAGTAACACATATACACAGTGTAATACATACAGACTTAAATTTTATATATATAGACTAAGGTTTATATAGTGAAATGTTACCTTTTTATGTTACCTTTTTATGTGTTATATATAAACAGGACTTTTATTTATGTGATACTTATGTGAATTATCCTTCTTTTTTGTTTTATGTCACCTAGGACTATGGCACCCAAGCATCCCAATCCCCGCAAACCCCTTTCAGTGACCCTGAGAATGAAGTAATTGTGGAAGTATTTAGGTGACATGGTATCTTTCTGCTTGAGAGGGGACATGGGGATATGTCTGGCAGAATGCAATTTGGCAGCAGATAGTGGCTGATGTGAATGCAGTAGGTGGCCAAAGCAGGACATAGGATCAGGTACTTCATAAGGCCATTGACATGATTTCATCAACCAGGAGGACAGCAGTTGCAGTAGCCTGCCACTGACATCAAATGAAGAGTTCCTGTTCACTGTCAGGGATCCAGAGAGTTCACTGGAAAGTGCATAATAGCATGTCATTGACGGTGTTGCTGTTTCAGGGAGGACAAGTATGTCCCAGGAAGAGCTTCCAGGTAGGTTTACCTATCTCAGTTATAAACTATTGACAGCAATACTTAAGATCTGTGTAACATTAAATTTCATTGGGGGGATAGTTGTAGATTGATACAGTTAATAACACAATTCTGGTTGATTACACATGGGCTTGGGGTGGACATGTCATCCAAGTTCTTGTTAAAAGTATCATTAATCAACATATAAAGGGCAAAAAGCTTTAACCCCTGTGTTAATGTTCATTGTGATGATGGTGTCCTTATCTTTTGCTTAACTTCTTCCAGGATCATTTACCATAGGGAGCCTACAATCATCTGTAAATGGTAAGCCAAGCATTTTTATGTCAGTATGGATGAGTAGTTCAAAGAAATATTTAGTTTATAATGTGGGTGTTAGAACTGTTGTGTGCATTGCTGTACTGTCTGCAATAGTGGCACCAGTGTTAGTTTGTTAGCATATGTTGAACTATAGTAGTGTAGGTATTACTTCTTTTCTAGGTTTGTTGTTTATCACAGGTGATCCTGACAGTGGAAGTGTGGGACTCCTAGCATCTGATTTCAGAGTACCAGCAGACTCTGATGGTGGTGGACAAACAGAGGCATAATCAGGGAGTTCACAGGTTGAATCTGACACTGAGTTGACATTCAGCCACCCCCTGTAATTCCATCAGACACAGCCAGTAGGCCTATGCCAACCCATTCCAGTGAGCCCTCAGATATTGGACAGGTGGAGGATGAGATACTAAATCAGGGTAGTGTGGTTACCGTGGCTTCAGTGCCTGTTGACTCTGGCAATAGCCAAAGTGTGGGTGATATGCCATGCAGGAGGGTTGTTAGGGGTACTAGGAGGAGGCCTAGTCTCCATCCTCCATCTGATTCAGATGTGTCCTTCTGTGCCAATCGAAGTATGTTTAGGGCATGTTCCAATAGGTCCTCCAGAAAAATGCTTAGGGTTGTAGATGTGGTACAGGCTGACATGTGTGACTACCTCCACCATTTTGCTGATTCAATGGATTGGATGAATGACATGTTGGAACAGGTGGTGTCTGTGATGGAACGTTTGCTTGGAGGAGGATGGCATCCACATGGGCATAGGTCAGCCACATCATCTGATGTTAGCCAATGTAGCCATGTCTGATCATGCTCCCACAGTGGAACTACTTCCACTGCTCCATCAGTGGGTGAGGTGTTCACACCCAGATATGGCAGGCCATGGGATTGCAGTCCTGGGTATCCTCATGAGGGGAGCTCATCTTGCAGACATCAGTCACATTCAAGTAGCAGCAGTGCATCTAACTGTGGGCATGGACATACCAGTGCAACTCCTGGCAGAGCCTGTTCTCATGGTCAGGTATGACAGTGATGAAGTGCCACCTCTACCATGCACAGCTCACAACCATCCAACATACCAAGATGTAGAGCTAGCACAGAGTTTGACTGTGTTCTTGCTGACACCCACATGCCAATTTCACCTGGAAGGCTCATATGGACACACACACACACACACACACACACACACACACACACACACACACACACACACACACACACACACACACACACACACACACACACACACACACACATACAAGTTACATGGTTCAGCCATGAACCTTAAAGCTCATTCTGTCTCACTGGCCATGTGTTACTTTATCCAAATGTCTGACTGTTTCTCTTTCTTACTCACATGCTCTCACTTACCTTTTGTGTCAGCCTAGGCCCTCCCCAGAGAATACCCTGTGCAAGTGATGATAACTGTGTCATATCCTTGTTTTCTATTTTTGGATTCAGGGATACATAAGCCTTGCGTCTGATGCTCAGGGTGCATAGCTGACTTAGTGATGCTGTTTTGCTAATTGTACTTTTAACATATTTTGGTCTTAGAAAGTTAGACAATTGATATAATCAAAAAAGTTTTTTGCATCACTTTTTTAAGAATCTTCAGAGGATTGTGAAGTCTGAAACTGAAATGTGTCTCATTACTTTCTAACTTCTCTCTTTAATGATTTTCCAGTACAAAAGCATGAGGCAAACTGAGGGAATTTGGTGACCATCAGTACTTTTGAGAGGTATGAATGTGTGAATCTTTGATGCCTGAGGCCTGTTACTTGATAGAGGATGCATGTACTCACATAAGTATCTGCTGTCACATGTTAAACTCATTGCTGTAAAAATCACCCACCTTTTATTTACTTACATGACCAAGCAACAACACAGAATGATATGCCATTCATTTGTATTATTACACAATTCTGTTTTAACACTCCAGGTACAACACTTACCTTGTAAATCCAGCAGTTGCTACAGTTTTAGTTTAGGGCTGAGTCTGTTTGATGCTAGGAGTACACAGCCATTACATGGGTAGGTAAAGATTCTGAGTGTTGCCTGGCATCAGTGTTACTATATGTATGTGCTTAGGATGAAGGTTTTAGCCCCTTAAGTGGTGAGTGAGTGTGCTACACATTGCCTGTTAGCCAATGGGAGGGCATACTGAGCACACCTACATCTACCTACATATACAACAGATGCTGGTTCTCCCTCTGACTCCTCACCTGCATATGGCTGTGGTGACCTGGCCATTGGTGGTGGGATGTGTGCCCCTTCCCCTTGTTGATCCTGCTGAAGCTATTTTCACAGGATGCTGTTGTGAGGCATGGTGCAGACAGTGAACATTTCAGTACATGTACATGGATTGTACTGCAGGCACTAGAACTATGACTTCAGCAGCCCAAACACATGCTCTATGATATTTCTGGTTTTAGCATGGGCCTCATTATGATGTTCTTCACTGGGTGTGTGTGCATTTCTGATGGGCATCATCAGCCATGGATCCAGTACATAACCTGCATCCACCAGTAAATGACCCTGTGGGATATCACCCCTAATGAACAAGATACAGAAAAAAAATACTTTTAGCTAACCTCACTATTTTCCTAACTGACTCAAGAATTACTGTGCCCTTAGTTAAGCTACTTACTAAAGCAAGGCAAGAAGAAGTGGGTGATTATCTTTGTTGTCAGGTTCCCAAAAACAGAGCGCTGAGTGCCCCTGTCACATCTTTCACTAGTATCTAAATACCATTTCAGTGCTGGCTAAAGAATGACATCACATCTGGTCACCTGCTTCTATGGTTCCCACACTACCCCCTAGTTAGAAATTGAGCCAGGATCTAGCACAGTTGTGTCACAATACACACCCAAAACCCTGTTAAGACTTATTCCAGCATCTGGAGACTGTAAAACAATTCCAGTACTTTCATCCTTCCTGTAGAGATTAATAAGCCATTCTATGGCCCCACAGGGTAGCAATTAGTTCACCACTAAGGACAATAAGAGCAGGACTTCAGCCCAGACATTGCATCTCTGCTGCATTCAGGCCTGTGGATAAAATCTTTGTGGCCTAAACCAAGTCATTTAATTTCAAGCTATTTTTCTTAAGGTAAGCTGGGCTGAGCTAAACCACTTCCCTTCCAGCATCATCTGTTAACATACATACATTTCATCAACAGTACAGTCTGCCACACATATATATTTATTTTCTGTCCAGCAGGACCCACTGTTGATACATTTTAACACAAGCAACTTTACAAATACATTTTTAACACAAGCATCTGTACAAATCAGTTTGATATTCAAATAACAATACAATGAAGAGAGACATTCAGTCTATACTCAGAAACATCAATGAACTTTCTATAATGATGGGTAAACTGGAAAGCAAAATGGACAACATTAAGGAGAAATGTAGAAAATAGGTAGAAGTGCTGAGTGAGGCTCTTAAGCAAAAATCTTCACCAATTTGTAATATAGAAGAGACAATGACTGATTTAGATGGAAGAATGATTGAGAGTGAGAATAATACTGAATTTATCTTGAAACAAAATCACTTATTTCTGGAAAAAATAGAAGATCTAGAAAACAGATCCAGAAGGAACAACATTAGGATTTATGGCATCCTAGGGAAACAGGAAGGAGACAGTATGATTCAGTTTCTAAATTCCTGGCTGCCTAAGACATTGAACGTGCCTGAAGCTCTTTCCTTTGGTATTGAGAGGGCACATAGATCACTTTCCAATACAGCAATAAAGAAAAATCCACCTGTACCAAGGCTGGTGATAGTTAAATTATTTTCCAGCCAAGATAAAGATCTGTTTTAAAAACAGTATGGACTAATTATCCAGTTAAAATAAAAGAAAACATTACAAGATTTGACAATGATTATTCATTTTCAGTTATGTCAAAATGGAAAACATGTGTACCTCTTATAAAGGACTAAAAGAGAAACAATATTAAAGTACAGATTTTGTTTTCAGCAAAAATAAAGATTCATCTTACAGAAGGAAAGGGACTTTTTAACACTTTAGAAGACACTTTGGAGTTTATACAGAGGAATCAAATTCTAGGAAAAAAAACAAATGAAATGGACTGGAGTTTGTCTACATCTCTCAAAAGAAATGCAACAAGTAATGGATGGTCAGTTAAAGACAAAGAGAAAAAACTGAAAGATAAATGAAAAATTACTTAACTATCATTGTAATATTAGTTCTGCAACACAAAGAAGTGTATGAATAGTAAGGATCAGATAATAATACTATTTTTTACAATGTAAGTCATTTTTATTCCTTATTTCAAATATATTTATTTTAAGTTACATATGTAAGCGAGGCAAAGTAATTCCAAATAGAGCTTAATCAGTCATACCAAAGACATCACTGAATGTAAAATATCAATATGATGAAGCTTAGGTAATGGAACAAACATTTTAAGTACTTAATATGGTTTTGTGCTGTGTTACTGAACACAATATTTGGAATTTAAAATGTCAGTAAAAAACATATGCTAAGTTGCATTCTAATTCACATAAGTGGCTGTTTTACCTACACAGAAGACAGTATTGAAATGTCACTAAATAATTAACATATCATTAATACCATTACTAGCTGAATTCTTAGCACACATTACCAGCATTCTTTCAACACACGTTTTATTGTTAGTCTGGCTTTAAAGATTGATAGAAAGCTTAATATAAACTAGCACATAAAAACCTGAGAAAACATCCACATATGAAATGTAAGAATCATTGTTTTATCTCTAATTATATTTAGTTGCTGTCTTCTTACAATATTTATTAGTTATTTACTGTTTACAGTAACTTGCTAAGCCTTTATTTTAAAATGAACATTACAGACTAATTCTCATGATTGCCACAAGGTTATCTGTACATGTAGAGTTTCTGAAAATATTTCATCTGTATTTATGGAAGTATATGAAAGTTGAAAGTGTTTCATGGGTTTATTCTTGATTAGATGGCTCTGAAGGGTTAAACATTAAGTGGAAGAACTACTCAAGTACTAAATCCCTTGCCCAATGCTTCCTAGAATTTATAAACTTGAACGCCCTGGATCAACTGGTCAACACCCCCACCAGACGTGATAATATTGGACCTGGTCATCACCAACATATACTGGAGGTCAAACCCTCGCTGGTTAGATCAGACCATAGACTAATCACTCTAGATATCCACATTCCGCCCCCACCCCCAGTCAAGGAAACCACCGTAAAAAACTTTTTAAAAGCAAACTTTACATTACTTAAGACCGAGGTGGAAAGGATCCCAGCCCCCATGCTAAAGGACAATGCTGTCCAAGCTGCTGAATCCCTTACAAAGGCACTCTATGAGCATCTGCAAGAATGCATGGATCGTGCTATCCCAAGCAAAACCAAGACTCACTCCTCCAAGAAAAAGAAACCAGTCTGGTGGACCCCTGCCATAAACAAGCTATACAATAGAAGGAGGAAATTAGTGCAGAAAAGAGTAAAATCCCAAGAAGGAAAGACATCCCTGATTAGTATCAGCAAGAAACTATGATCCTTCATAAAATCATCAAAGGCTAGCTTCGAAAAAAAAATTGCCAAGGACTCCAAAGATAACCACAAAGTGTTCTTTAGCTATGTCAAGAACCTAAGTGGAAACTCTCAGATCTGCTCTGAGCTACTGCAGAATGGCACAAATACACTGAACTGACTGATATTGCCAGCATTCTGGCAGACAGGTTTAGTGAAAACTTCACCCCCTCTTACCCCCTAAAGGGCCCATAACCATACCAGAAGAGTGTAATGTCTCAGCAATCACTGACATACAGGTTAAAACAGCCCTATCCAAAGCCAAAAATACAGCTTCAATGGGACTAGACGGTGTCCCAGGCTGTGTCTTACATGAGTTCCAAAATTAACTAACCCCTCAACTAAACACACTGTTCAAACTCAGCCTCTCTACAGGCTACGTACCCATAGAGTGGCACACAGCAGCCATTATCCCACTCCATAAATGTGGAGCCACAACAGACCCCGGGAACTATCACCCTATAAGCCTGACTAGCCTGGTCTGCAAGGCTATGGAGTGCATCATCATGGAATTCATTAACAGAGACATTGGGAAAATTCAAACATTGGAACCTACCCGGTTTGGCTTTGTTAAGGGCAGATCATGCCTCCTAAACCTGGTGAATTTCTTTGAGACAGTTACCAAGGCTTTAGATGAGGGAAAGGAGGTCCACACAGCCTACCTAGACCTCACAAAGGCTTTTGTCACAATTCCCCATTCTGGTATTATAGACAAGCTCACCAGCCTGAACATAAACCCCTATGTCATGAGATGGGTTGCCAATTGGCTCACTGATAGAACCTACATGGTGAGAGTTGCAGGATCTAGGTCTGACTCTAAACCAGTTGCAAGTGGCATCCCCAGGGATCAGTCCTGGGACCCCTCCTGTTCGGTATATACTTCTCAGAGGTACAGGCAAGCACAGGAGGACTATGGCTGACCAAGATCACAGACAACTGTAAACTAGGGGCCATAACGGATTCTCCGGCTAATACAGAAACCTTCCAGATGGGTCTCACTGAGACGGATACCTGGTGTCAAAATCATAGCCTCAAGCTAAATGTCAAAAAGTGCTTAGTCATCCCCTTTAGGAAAAACAAAGTACCCACGAACTACCACATATGTGGTAGCCCCCTAAATACAGAAAATGTAATAAGGGATCGGGGGAACCAAGTCAATAGTAATCTCTCCTTTGATAATCATATTGCCAAGGTGGCTAGAAAATCCTTCTATGTGGCCCACCTAATCACAAAAGGGTTCGCATCTAGAACAAAAGAGGTTATTGTGCCACTCTACTCATCACTCATCAGACCCATCATAGAGTACAACGCCCCATTTGGGATGTACCTTACAAGACACCTGCAACAGCTAGAAAGACCACAGAAGTACCTCACCAAGAGGATTACTGGCTTCAAACATATGCCCTATACAGCCCAACTGAAGAAACTCCAGCTGTACTTGGTTGCATACTGCTTAATCAGAGGTGATCTCTGCCTGACATACAAGGCCATGTCCAACCCAGAATTGATGGACATGCTCCACCTAAAAAAAATACAAATCCCCAAGAGCCACATGCTCTAGAGATCTAAACCTCACCTCAATGATAAATAGGACATGCTGGAGGGATAGATTCCTGTTCCAGAGACTCCCCATGCTTTGGAACAGGATTCCAATCTACATTAGGCAGAGCCCCTCACTAACACTCTTCAAGAGAAACCTTGACGAGTGGATGGGAAACAGAAAATTTACCCAGGGGATCACTGCAGTGGCTCTGCTGGACAGAAGCACAGGGAACTAATGGCGCTGCTGGATCGAGGCAAAGGGAACCAATCTAAGGGGGCGGTGAAAGCCAACACATTCTGGCTAGGCTTATAGATGCCCTCGGGCAGATAGCCTAGTACTTACCTATGAACCTATTGAAGAGTTTAAATTATTAGATATTGCCATGAGCATTTATATGCATGTAATATAAAGCTAAACAAACTATTTTCATGCCTTTAACATAATTTAGCTTTAAAAAGGCTATTTAGTGGTGCAGGCATATTTGTGAGGCTTTATCTTTATCCAGGACTGTTTGTAAGCTTCTGAGACCCCCAAGGCTTTCTGTGTTGGAGGGATGCCTTCTAGCTATAATCTTTAAAATGTTCTATAATCTAGTCCAGATACAGAGTTGCTGTATCCATTACTGTTGGTAAGCTTCTGAGCCCCAACAAGCCGTTCTGTGTTGGAGAGAATCCTTCTAGCTTATCAGTGGGAGTGGTAAGCAGTAGGTAGCCTATCTACCACAAGAGGAGTGGTTTCTGGCCCAGAAATTGTAGTTTATTGGCTGTTTGGGCAGTTTTTCCATCTCTTTCAACTTTCTGGTTTAAAAGCCCATGTTTGTGCTTGTTCCCCACCTTTCCTGTAACTAGTCTAGTCCAGGTACAGATTTGCTGTATCCAGGACTGTTTGTATGCTTCTGAGCCCCCCAAGGCTTTCTGTGTTGGAGGGAAGCCTTCTAGCTTATCAGTGGGAGTGGTAAGTACTAGGTAGCCTATCTACCACAAGAGGAGTGGTTTTTGGCCTAGAAACTGTAGTTTATTGACCATTTGGGCAGTTTCTCCATCTCTTTCAACTTTCTGGTTTAAAAACCCACATCTGTCTTTCCTGTAACTAATCTAGTCCAGATACAGATTTGCTGTATCCAGGACTGTTTGTAAGCTTCTGAGCAGTGCCAAAGTCTGTTCTTCAATTTTCCCTTAGATCTGCTAGTTCTCTCCTCTCCTGCACTTTTACTAGCTTGTTAGTTTAGCACTTTACCAGACTTCTTGTAGCAATTATTGTAGTACACAAAAGTGCTACCAGCACTAAACATTCTACAAGGAAACAGCTCCAGTATTTATTAATGCCCACCCCTCCAGGCATGTCTAAAGGTCAGTTCCCTGTGATTTTCCCTATTAGCCTAGTGAACTTAGGCATCCTGAGGCAATGTAGCAACTGCCTCATGTACACTGACAACCCTCTCCTCTTACCCCCCAACACTCAGACTTGTGAGAGATGCACTTATATATCCAAACTGGAAGCCACGCACTCTCCAGTCAAGACTGGAATAGCTGGTCAAGAGGAGAAGGTCATACTTGCACCACACCACATGGAACACATAGCCCTCCAGAACACACACCAGCATTGCCTTCACATAAAAACACAAACCACACACCCATCTTCACAGAGGCACTCAATAAAAATTTAACCAAACAGCAGAGACCTCCAAGGCAGAAATGTACTCGACCAACACAACACAGCACTAATCACAAGACACATAAATCTCCTAAACAGTGTGCCACTCAACCAAAGCCCCTGAGGCAAAACAACATGCCCAATACACTAGTCATAGGTGACTCGATTGTGAGGTACACTGATGTCCCACTCACTAGATTGAATAAGGAGAAAGTAACAATCAGCTGCCTGTCAGGTCCCTCAACAACAGGTACAAATATGACTCTGTCATTGTACATGTGGGTGTGAATGACTTGAGATGTACCTCCCTGGACTACATGAAAAGAGACATGGAGGAGATCTCGGATTATGTAGCCCAGGCAGGTATGACCCTAGCCCTGAGCATCATCCTACCATCACCCAGAATGATACCACAGTACAAGCAGAAAATGATTAATTTCAACAATTGGCTACGTTTCTGGTGTCATTCTAAGGGGATCCAGTATCTGTCTGCCTGGGATGACATGATTGACAGACCTCAATGCTTGGCCAGAGATAGCCTGCATCTGTCACCCCTGGGCTTCCGGATACTGGCCAAGGCTTTTGTCACCCCTATAGTGACTTTTTTGTTCCAAAGACAAAATTACCACTGTAACAACTACAAACAAATGCAATTTGAGGGTCATGCTGCTCAACGCTAGAAGTCTAAATCTCAAAATGCACTTGCTCGAAGTACTCCTTAAAATGGAGAACATCGACATTTGTGCTGTAACAGAGACCTGGTTCAAGGCAGCAGAAAGCATCCCTGCACTACCAGACTACAACTCATTCCACACCTTTCGGCCCCAGAACTTGGACTGAAGCTCCAAAGGCAGTGGTGTTTCCATATTCATAAAGGATGCGCACACCTCCAGACTGGTAGCCCAAGATAATGCATCTGAGATACTTCAGGTGCAGCTAACATTAGGTAAGACAGCAATTAAGGTCATAGCCTGCTATAGGTCTCCAACCATGTCCCAAGATTCACACTCTACATTCCTAAGCACCCTGGAGAATATTAGGGTCCAATCTAACACTCTCATACTGGGCAATGTCAACTACCCCTCCATTAACTGCGAAAACTACTCATGTACCAATACACTTGCCCAATGCTTTCTGGAATTCATGAAATCCAATGCCCTGGAAAAACTCGTTCTTACCCCCACTAGAGGTAACAACATCCTTGACCTGGTCATTACTAACATGGGCGACTATTGCGCCACACCAATAGTCAACTCCTCCCTGGTTAAATCTGATCACAAGCTAATCACCTTGGATATCCACATCACTCCCACCCCCAACAAAGGTAACCACCATGAAAAATGTCTCCAAAGCTAACTTTGGGCTCTTAAAAACAGAAGTAGCTAACTTCACGGCACCCATGCAAATGGAGAATAGTTGCATGACCGCCATATCATACACCAATGCACTGTACGAACACATATACAAATGCATGGATCTCACCATACCCAATAGAACGAAGATGCTCTCCTCAAAAAAAAAAAAGGAAGCCAATCTGGTGGTCCCCTGCCATAAACAAACTCTACAACAGAAGGAGAAAACTGATGCGAAATAAGGTGAAGTCCCAAGACTGGAAAAGCTCCCTTATCAGCCTCAGCAAAAGGTTGAGATCCCTCATCAAATCCTCTAAAGCTAGCTATGAAAACAGAACTGCAGCAGATAGTAAAGACAATCACAAGGCCTTCTATAGTTATGTAAAGAATCTCCATGGCAATACCCAGATTTGCTGTGAGCTACTGCACAATGGTATCTCCTATATGAGCCAACAGATATTGCAAATATACTGGCGAACAGATTCAGTGGTAACTTTACCCCCCAAAGGACCAATCACAATACCAGTAGCTTGCCAGGCACCCAGTATTACTGCTGCAAAGGTTAAAACAGCACTGTATAAGGCCAAGAATACAACTTCTATGGCACCTGACAGTATCCCTGGCTGTGTTCTACATGAACTACAGTGTGAACTGGCACCTCACCTGTGTGCCCTGTTCAATCACAGCATCACCTCAGGCTTTGTCCTTACCAAATGGTGCACTGCTACAGTCATCCCTCTCCACAAAGGAGGAGAGACTACAGACCCCGGAAACTATCGCCCCATTAGCCTGACAAGTCTGATATGCAAAGCTATGGAACGCATCATCATGGACCTAATAAACAAGGATATAAGGAATCTCCAAACTCTGGATCCTACACAGTTTGGTTTTGTGAAGGGTAGATCATGCCTGCTCAACTTGGTTGACTTCTTTGAGTCAGTCACCAGAGCTGTGGATGAAGGTAAGGTGGATCATACAGCCTACCTTGATCTGGCCAAGGCCTTTGATACCATTCCCCACTCAGGAATCATAGAAAAACTTACTAAGCTAGGCATCAACCCCTATATCACTAGGTGGGTTGCAAACTGTCTCACAGATAGAACACACAGTGTGAAAGTAGCTGACTCCAAGTCAGATTGCCGACCAGTCATGAGTGGAGCCCCACAAGGTTTGGTCCTGGGTCCTCTCCTGTTTGGTATCTACTTCTCTGAGGTTCGGGCCAACATGAAGGGACTCTGGCTGACAAAGTTTGCAGATGATTGCAAGTTGGGAGCTATTATTAACTCCCCAAGTGATGCATCCTACAGAAAGGCCTCAATAAGACCAACGACTGGTGTCAGAACCATGGCCTTAAGCTCAATGCCAAAAAATGTGTCTTCATCCCCTTTGGGAAAAACCCGGTTCCCTTGAATTACCACTTTGATGGTAGTCCACTGAACACAGAAGGTGTTATAATAGATCTGGGAACACAGGTTGACAGCAACCTCTCTTTTGACCACCACATTACCACTGTGGTCAGAAAGTCCTTCTATGTGGTACATCTCATTACTAAGGGTTTTACATCCAGGAAGAAAGAGGTCATTGTCTCCCTCTACTCTTCCCTCATTAGGCCAATCATCGAGTACAATGCCCCATTTGGCATGTACCTCACTAGACACCTGCAACAACTGGAGAGGCTGCAAAACTACCTCACAAAGAGGATCCTAGGTCTTAAACACTTGTCCTATATGGACAGACTCAAAAAACTCCAACTATTCTCTGTCTCATATCACCTACTCAGAGGCGATCTCTGCTTGACTTATAAAGCCATGTCTGACCGAGCTCTGTTAGACATGCTACATCTAAAGAAATCCCAATCCCTCTGTACCACATACTCCAGAGACCTCAAACTCATTACCACAATCAACAGAACATGCTGGAAGGATAGGTTCATAACCCAGAGACTGCCCATGCTATGGAATAGACTTCCCATACATATCAAGCAGAGCACCTCACTGGCCCTCTTCAAGAGAAATTTTGATGAGTGGATGGGAAATAGAAAATTCACCACGGGGATCACTCCAATGGCTCTAGTCAACAGAGGGACTGGGATCTAAGGTTGGGTGACACTATGCCAGGGTAATCCTATGGGCTAGGCTTGTAAAGGCTCCAGGGCCATTATCCTACTACACACCTATGAAACTATAAGCTGTTGTTCTTACCTTCTTCTTTTTCCTTAAAGTGAAAGCTGATCTTTCAATTCACCCTTTGAACAGGAAGTGATCTATTAGAATGTTTAAATGGGAACTGCAGTGTGCTTTAAGTATTGAGACTGATAAATTAACTTAAAAGCATTCATATCTAGGAATTAAAACACATTGTATTAAATCATTCTTGAGGAATATACATAATTCATATAATATAATAAATTAAAAGTAAAAAAAAATTAGCTTTAAAATTAATAATTGGTTTGTAGTTTGGATTGCTTGTTATATATTAACAGATCAGTTGGTTGTTATATAATAGCAGCTTGACCACACTGCAGTTTATAGCAAGAAACTTCTAGTAGGATACAAGTAATAACATTTTGTGGTATTTGATTTAAAAATCACAGATAGATTATATTTAATAGATTTTATTTAAAAAATATTTGAGGTTAGTTCAATTCCCTCTGATATAATGCATAAACAAGATAGTGGATTGTTTGCAAGAAATGAAAGTATATAACAAAAGAAGGAACTAGAATAATGATTTGCTGATATATAAGGGATGACATATCTGTTCTTTCAAATGGCATAGTAAATATGGATTATAACTGAAGTATCGAGTTCATGTAAATAGCAAATGGTATAAGATAGATAGTATAAGCAGGAATGGAAGGAGACAGGGACAAATAGACATGTATCTAGCTAGTAGATTGTTGTATAAATTATTTTATAGACAGTAAATAAAATAAATAATAATATGCAACGTCTTGATCTTTATAATAACAAATGTGAAATTAACATCTGATAACATTCTTATTGTAGTCTGAGGACCAAGAAGAGGTGATAAGAGAAGATATGAAAAGTGATAACTAATATGGTTTATTTAAAGTGAAATGGAACCTAAGTAGCGTTTTCTTTCTTTCTTAATGAACTATAGAAGGGCTTTGTTAAAATGATTCCTGTCTAGATAGGGAACATACATGCATGAAGCAGAAGCATGAGCCAAGTGTAGTTAGTCTAAAGGGGAGGTTACAATGTAGTTTGCTTGATTTTGTCACAAACTACAAATATGTTATTCCATGGTAGAATGTTTTAAAGTTATATTGTTAGATAGTACTCTAATTGTTTCAAAAGTTTTGTCCATAGCTGAATGTTCACTATCATTATCCCTGAAGTATATAATAGTTCTTTACATAAAAATATTTTTAATAATATGTTCTTTTACAAATATCGGATTTTAAGTGTTTATCTATTAATATTACTGAATTAAATAATGCAGTAAAGAGGGGAAGCCTGCTTAAATACTTGAAGTTACATAAAGTTCAAATAGTAATTTTGCAAGAAACACATTTACTCAGTAAGGATGCTAATAAATTATTATTAAATAATTATTTAATTCTGGCAGGCTCTGGTTTTAGATCTAAAAGAAGAGACACTGTTATTCTGTAAAAGAGTTCCCAAGTTATGATAATATAATGGATACTTATTTTGATAAAAATGGTATGTTAAGCATTGTTGTAATTAAATGAAATAGGACATTATATACTTTGATAAAATCATATTGGATTCCAGATCTAGGAGCTAAAGATGAAAAAAATTATCTAGACACCATAGCCTATTATATGAAAGGTGAGGTCATAATGGCTGGTGATTTTAACTGTATCTTATCTGATAAGGACACCACTGGTAATAGGAAACCTAGAGTCACATCTTCAGCTAAACACTTATCAAACTGTGCAAACCTTATAAACTTAAGGATATACATGAACTAAGAAAAGTAAATTCACTTCAGTACACCCATTATTCGTATAGATATGGAACTCAGAAAAATACTAACAAGGTTTTTTGTTACAGACAATTCCATTATCAGATCACAATGCTATTGCATTCAACATTATTTTAAAAAATAATGTCTTAATTCATCATAAAAGACTACAGCATACATTGTTAAAATAAAAGGATTTAACAAATGGTATGCAATTCAGATCAAAAACTTTATAGAAATAAATACAAATGGTGAAGTAAATCATATCATCCTTTGGGACTTACTAAAGATTAACATAAATGGTAGAATTACATGCTGGTATATTAATAAAACAAAAGAATGGGATAAATAATTAAATACATTGCAGACTAAAATAGATAAAATAAATTTAGACCTAAAACTAAATGACACTGTTAGTCAGTCTGAACTAAAAAAAAAATGAATACAAAATGCATTGAAATTTGAAATCATAAAGTGTTGATAAACCTGCAAAAACTAAAACTTCAAACATATTCAGTGAACCCATCAAGCTTACATAAACTTGCTATTAGATGTAGGAAAATGAGTAGACTAAATCACATTACAGAAATTACATTACAAATGTTGTGTCTTTCGGCTTTTCCCTAATGATTGGCAGTAGATTTTTACGTGCCGAGTTGCCAGCCCTGACACACAACCTTCAACGAAGGTATGCCCATTCATGCATGTCTCCACATAGAAGACGCTCTAGCTGAGAATCGAACAGGACATCTTACTGTGAGGTGACAACGCTACCGCAGCACCACCACCGCAGTAGAAATTACTAAATAACAAAAAAAGAAAAGAAAGGAAAACATATATTAAGGGTATTCTTGAGTGCTTTAGAATATTCTATGAAAATATAAATAAAAATTCAAATAGCTTAGTAAATGATGAGATAGTAGATACTTTCCTAAAGGAAAATATTAAGAATAGATTAACAAATGAACAAGTAAATAAAATTGATAGACCTTTTACTTTAAAAGAAATAAAAGATGAAATTAAAAAGTTAAAAAGCAATGAGAATCCTGGTTCAGATGGTCTTATACCTAAACTATATAAACTATTGTCAGATAATGCAGTCCTTATACTAGAAAACTCTTCCAAGGAAATAAAAACTACTTAGGAGGTTCCCTATCATGGAAATATTCCATCACTTTAACTATTCTAAAGCAAGACAAAGATCGTACAAAATATTCTTCTTATAGACCCACCTCACTTCTAAATGTTGACTATAAGATGTTCATGTCTATTTTTGCAAATAAGATTAATATAATAATGCCAAAATTAATTAATGATCAAACAGGTTTTATTTTTGAATGGACATGTAAAGATAATATACACTAATAGACTATGCAAATAAAAATAAAAAATACATTTCTATCATTAGTCTTGATTTAGATAAAGCTTTTAATTCAGTCAATTGGCCTTATTTATTTAAAGCATTTAAAGAATATAACTTAGCTGAGTTAATAGTATTAATTTCAAAGTTTTACATTAATTCTTGAACTTACATCAAAATAGGTTATTTTGTTTCTAATTCCTTTAAACTACAAAAATGTACTAAACAAGGTTGCTCCTATCTCCACTACTTTTTGCATTCCTAATAGAATGCTTTGCTAAGTTTACTAGGTCAAACAAAAATATTTATGGTATTAAAATAGAAGATGATTTGGAACTAAAGATTCAACTCTTTGTTAATGACATTCTGCTTACAATAGGAAATATAGAAAAATTGTTAGAACATATAATTAGTTCTATGAGACAATTTGAGAATATTTTGAACTTTAAATTCAATCATAATAAAATGAGTACATTATTAATCAATAAGAAATTTAAAAAATTATATAAAAATATTCTGATTTCAATTGGATTAACTCTCAAATTAAATATCTTAGTATCATCTTTACATCTAGTAGTAAGGAAATGATATAAATGAATTTTCAACAGGTTATTGATAAAATTATAAGTCTAGACAGAAGCTGGAATCATTTTTTCTTTACTATGGAAGAACATTTAATGTTAATTAAGATGGTAACGCTCCTCAAAATATTATTTGTTACGAAATCAATAACATTGTCGCCACCAAAAATAATAAAGAAAAAGATTAATTACAACCTACTTAAGTTTCTTTGGCATCCAAATAAATCAAGAGTTTCTTTTAATTGGCACACAAAAGGTTGGGATAAAGGTGGAATAGGATTCCTTGATATTCAATTGTATGATAATTCAACTATTGTAAAAATTATTGCATTGCAGATAAATTCATCATATGAATCAAAATGGAAACTAATACATCAGGTATTATCAAAAGTAACAAACATGCTATTAATTGTCATAAGCAAATGGTTCCTAAAAGGTTTGTCTGGCTATTAAAAGATTATTGTTTAAATGGAAACATTTCTTCTAATTAAATTCTCTGTATAAACAATCAGAGGGTTTCAATAAACCCTACAATGCAGCAATGAAATTCACACTGTGTAAGTGCCGTGTAGAGGTGTGCACCCCTACGCAAACAAGGTAAATATCATGGCATGCTAATTACAACATAAGCAGCTGAACTGCATGCTAATTAACTGATTCAACATGGTGTAGCTATTCAACAAGGTATAAAGCATCCATGTAGACTCTGTGTTTGTTTTTCCTGCGAATTGCAAAAGTTTTGGAATATGGCCATAGAAAGGAGTTTACACAGACAGAATGTTAGGGGCTGCTGCTGCTTTAACTCATTTGTATGTGCTACAGGCTGAAGCCAATGCTGCTGCTGCCAATAGTCCTAGGTCAAAAAGGAGAAGAGTTTGCAGGCCTTGTTTAACTTTTCACAACCTACATGATGGTGAAACTGTAGAGCACTACAGGGTGGACAGGGACAAACTACAGGAACTCTGCGACCTCTGCCATCCTCAACTCAGAGCCAGAGCCAACTGAGGGGAATCCATCCCAGTGGAGACAAAGGTATGTGTAGCCCTTAGAATCTTAGCTACACATACCTTTCAGAGACTAAAAGGGGACATGCTGGGGGTGTTACAGGTATCAGCATCCATGATCTTACACCATAACCTTAACATACCTTATCATCCAACCTGCCCTTCATTTACTGGCAACTGCATATGATATTATTTCCACTTACTATCCTCACACGTTTTAAGGTCAATGATATAGAATGGATGACACGCTGCATGTATCAGATTACTGGCCAGATAACTGAAGAATAACCAACAAACACAGAAATGTAAGACAGAGCTGTGTATTTGCAAGCAATAATCATAGCAGGGTCTGTGATCACTAGGTGCACTACATCTAAAAATAATAAATGCACAAATAAGAGTTTATGGTTTGATATCACTGTAGATGCTGTTGCAGTTGGTTGTGTGCAAATTGAGTTCAGCTCATTGTTGCAAAGCTGCTTGTGTGACAAAGAGGGATAAGGCATCCATCATGTTTTCGGAAAGTGCATTGGAGTGAGAGCACAAATCCAGCTCTATGTACACATATCTCATGAAAGGCATCATTTTCTTGTGTGTATGTCATACATTGATTTTCTCCATTTCAGCTATGTGTCCCTTTTTTTTCTTTTTCTCCTTTCCTGTCTTTGTCTAACTTTTTAGGATCAGTATTTGCTCAATGCGGTAAGTAGTATAATCATAATAATGGAAGAAATGAATGGTGGGTTTGGTTGTGCTTATCTCATTTGCACAAAGCACGTCAGTACACAAACTGGACAACTGGACCACCCAGGATGCAGAGAGGACCCAGACAGTGAAAAATAGAAACCAGATGCATTCAATCAATACTATTGAGCATCACACAAACCTGCTATGCGGTGTTGCCCAGCAGTTAACAGCGAGACCTTAAGAATGATTAGTAAAATAGGTGATGTAATGTAATTAGTCCTGTGGAAGCATGTGTAAGTGTAGGGCTGAAGTACAGATGTTCCTGGGTTCTAGTACAGGGTATGCAACCTTCTTTTTACTGTTGTGACATTGCAGTTTATAGCAATGAACTGCAACATTGACAAGTGTTATTTCAACCTTCTTGTGGCAAGTGGTGTAAGTGTAGGACTGCCATACACATAGTCCTGGGTTCTAATAGAGGATATTTCATAGACTTTTACTGTTGTTCCATTTCCCATTATCCACAAAGCTGGACTGCAAGAAGGAGAACACCAATCGCAGAACGTAAAAAAGATACAGGTTTATTCCAAATTAAGTGCTTTTCGTCACAGTTAATACTGCAACTTCTTCAGATAAATGGAACACTGGCATATGCCCTTAAATAATGAGATGTTTTTTCTTGGTTTGTGTTCACTCATTTCCCATTAGAGTCACTCTCATTTCTAACCATACCTCTCAACCATACCGAATTACTTGGTTTTTACCGAGTTTTGGCATCCAAATGAAGGGGTGCCACGATTCTCGTGTGGCACCCCTTAATTTCCGATTTTTTTCATTTGTTTTTTTAACTTTTTTCAAATACTGCACTGTTGGACCTGACATCATCACATGCGCTATGACATCAGCTCTGTCAGGGCTACCAGCCAGTTGGAATTGAGCTCAAGGAGGTCACGTCATCATTTCCAGCTGGTCTGGCTGCAAATGCAAGCAGGAAATCATTTGCGGTTTGATTTGGAAGTTACAGGGAATTAACAGCAGCACTCCATTCATGGATTATAGGGAATTGATGTGGACTCGCTCATTTTACATTACAGGGAATTAACAGCAGCACTATGTGGCTCACTTGTTTTGGATTATAAATGCATGTCATGGAGAGCAACAGCCAGGGAATCATTGAACAGCCGCCGGTCAGTACGTTTGGATTAACCAAAGCAGAGGTGTGTGTGTGTGTGTGTGTGTGTGTGTGTGTGTGTGTGTGTGTGTGTGTGTGTGTGTGTGTGTGTGTGTGAGGGTGTGTAAGAGTGGGTTATTCAAATGAGAAGTTATTCACTTCGGACAATCTGCAGGGAAATAAATGAGCAGTTATTCACTTCGGAAATGAGCTCCAATGCACACAAGTGCAAGTGCTTTATTTGAAATGGATTCTTGGCTCTTGCGAATGCTTTTGCAGGGATTAGGCAGCATTGAAATGGATTCTTTTCTTGGCAGCATTCTGGTAGGAAACATATTATTGAGTGTGTGTGTGTGTGTGTGTGTGTGTGTGTGTGTGTGTGTGTGTGTGTGTGTGTGTGTGTGTGTGTGTGTGTAATTAGTGGTACATTGCAAGGTGAACATCGGGACGTTGATTCCTCAATTGGGAGAATGCTCATGGAGTAGAGCAGAGGCTCAAAGACTTGTGGTTTTTTGCAACTGGATGGTCCATTCAGTGTCTTTCACTTATGTAGCCTGAAGGAATAGATTAGACAAAGCCTTTTTCTAAAGTTTGGATTAAAACTTAGTCAAGGCCTACAGCCATGAACATTGTTTTACAGTTTGTTTGCTGGAAGGACTATGTGGGTCTTTATGAAGTAAATTATGTGGCATTACCGCTGTAAATAGAGTCAATATTTTTGGAACTAAGTGTAAAAAGCTAACTGAGTTATATGAAAGTCTGCATACAGGCAGTCTGGCCAAGGATTAATCAAAATAACTTTGCTATTCCTCTATTCTCAAGTGCATGGACTGTTTGAGCTGAATTTTTCTATGGCATGAGCAAGCCATAGATGTCTTGCTGCTGTTACCTGGTATGTTTTCATTGATATGATAATAATATGGTTTCCTGTTTTGTTTTTCCAACCCATAACAGCCATGGAGGAATTATTATAAGCCTTAACAGCTACTAAGGTAAAGACTGATCAAAAGCTTATGCAACTGCTACAACTAGTAGGACAGATTAATGTGATTGTTATCCTACAACCATACCTGCCTTAAAGAAATTAGGCAAAGCTGATGACAACAAGTTATATTTAGTAACCTTTGAAAGGTAGTCAGTATACGAGAACTGTGAATATCAAAATGGACCAGAATTCTTTCTTTTCAGCTGGTAGGAGAAACATTAAAATATGTATGGTGTGCAGTGGACTGATTATACAGAGTATGAAAAACTTAAGAAGGAATTAGTAACCAGGGCTGTGGTTACTTCCAAAATGCTCACTGTAAAATTCCACAACTGGACATTTTGTTGCTGACAATTTAATTAGAACTTAGGTGTCAATGTAAGCATACTATAAGGTTGTTGTTAGATCCTTCAAATAACAGTATAATAAAAATATTATAAGAGCTTTACCTAGTAAAATTATGAAATATATGGTGCAAAGTAATCCCACAGATTCTGACAAATTAATACCTTT
Source organism: Protopterus annectens (assembly GCF_019279795.1). Taxonomy (NCBI): domain Eukaryota; kingdom Metazoa; phylum Chordata; order Ceratodontiformes; family Protopteridae; genus Protopterus; species Protopterus annectens. Next base: position 906,063,314 of record NC_056744.1, on the reverse strand, counting down.
TGTAGAATGCTCATTAGCCAATGAGCCATTGCCCCCCCCAAAAAAAATGAGATTGAAAATAAATGCGAGCAGCTGTGCAAGATGCATATGGCTTACACTACTGTCATTCTATTTACATATAATGTGTGTGTGTGTGTGTGTGTGTGTGTGTGTGTGTGTGTGTGTGTGTGTGTGTGTGTGTGTGTGTATATATATATATATATATATATATATATATATATATATATATATATATGTATAATATATATTGTGTGGGTGTTGAAGTAGACTTTTATGATGGACGTTCTGAATTGGGTAGTTTTGTCATTATTGGTTCAATTCATGAATTTTGTTCATTGCTTACTGGAAAAATGTTCAAACAATAATTTTAAAATGTGCTCTGTTTAACAAGTGTGCTGTATTATACAAGGAATATAATTTAATAAAGTCAGGAAGGTGTATCAAAGAATGCATGTATGTTTCTTGTTTTGTGTGCAAGGGGCCAATGATTTGAAAACAGCCCAAAGTAATCTTTAGCCACCACTGGTTAGATGCATTTTCTTTGGATGTGGTGTGTGGGTTTCAATGCTTCTTCAATGAATGTGAGTTTCAATGGCAGAGAAGTTTTAATGCCAAGTCTATTTCCATTGTGAAACAGTATTGCTTTGTTTAGCAGCTTTATTTAGCAGATGTCTTAGTGTTTGTGCATTGTGCTATAAAATGTAAAAATCCAAATAATCATTGTAGAAGTAAAGCAGTATGCACACCTAAGTGTTTATGGTAAATGGGGCGAAATAGACAGTCAATGGGATGTTGGAATGGCTGCAGGGGAACACTGGTGCCATATTTTCATTGTCAATATTAGCAAAAAAAGACAGAAAATCCACCCAAGGATGGCCAATCAACGAAATCCACAAGGATTGGCCATCCCTGGGTGGATTTTATGTCTTTTTTTGCTAATATTGACTGTTTTGTGACAGACCACCTCTAGCGTTTGGGAGTTATTTATTCATATTTTCATTGCCTGGTCTTCAGTTTGAGTTTGAAAGCTGGTATCCCACAATTCCATTGGAGTGGGTGGGGTTATGTAATTATGTATGCAAATTCGATGTTAATCAGCGTACAGATTTGTATCTATTTTTCATGGGCCGGGTCCAGATTTTTGATGTTTCCAGGTTGAGACGTATGCTTATAACACTTTAGATAGTGGACCTGATATTCCTTATATGTATGAGGGATGAGACATTATTATTGTATAAGTTTATTTATTTATCTAGCTATGTATTATCATGTTTATTATCAGATGCATGCCTGTACGTATAATGTGTACTCAATTCCTGTAAGTATAATGCTGCTGTGTGGACCTGTATGGCCTTCACATCTGCCAAAGACAAATACACAGCTGCCTGTACATCCAATAACCTTGCAATTGCAATAATTGAATTGAATTCCTCACTGCTTGGAATTGCTACTCTCCACTTACTATCGCGCAAACATATTGCTCATGGGTGCGCACTCCCAAGCAATGCATTTGCGTGATGGTAAGCAGAGTGCAGCAGTGCCAAACAGTGTGCACACTCCAATAAAAGCGATAACTAGAATTGGTGGGAAGCATTAGTCTCCATTCCATTACACTAGATCTGATGGTAGGCATGGCAGTTGTTTGTGGGGAAGGTGCCAGGTTTAGGGCACAGAGGTGGGGTGTCCAGGAGTCCAGGATATTCACTGGACTCCTAGTTAAGAACCATGGCCAAAGGCTTCTGCAGGAGGACTATTCAGGCTCCCAGTACAAGTCTGAGGCCTGGGATAGTTTAGCCCAGGCTGCATCAAGTGTCCAGTGCCACAGGCATCCCACACACTGGACAGCAATGTAGGCATCATTTTAATGACCTATAGAGGAGAAAGAGAGATACACTTGATCGCTGGATTGAGGGATTTAGGACAGAGGACATCCCACACCTGTGTAAGTGTCATCTACAGAGAGTATTTGTAAGACATAAAAAGCTGAATATAGGCAAGACTGGTATTCATAATGGTCTTCTTTTCTGTTCTGCTTTGTCCACAGCTGTCAGTGATCAGGAATGCAATATCAGAGCCCACTGGGCTAGACTGGTATAAATGAGGGAAGCATGTGGTGTGTATGCAGCAGAAGAGTACTGTTATTGTAGCATTAAAAGTTAAAGATAGCTTTTTTTGATATTTTATACAGTCATAGCAAACTGACCATGCATATCCCAACTGTAAAAACAAGTATGCATGCATTAGTCTATAGCACAAACCATTTGTAAGAGTCTAATATTAGACTTTAGTCAGAGGTTTTGAGTTCAAATATCATACTTCACAACTATACCATGCTGTTATTTCTTCGATAATATTTTCATTAAATTGAAACCTCTATACCAGTAGTACAAACGCCCTGATATAAACTGTAATCTGTATAATTAGAACACGTATATCTGCAATATATGCACATTTGAAAGATTACTTGCTGCAAACTGTAGTACAGTGTGCATCTGTTAGGAGGTGTACACTTAAATGTAAAACTTAAGATGAAAGAGTTAAATCATTGTATTAATGCATTGTATGTCACATATGAAGGTACTAATCTTATCTCTTTTTTCTCTCACCCCAACACTGATCTCTCTATTTTATTTTATTTTTATTTTATTTTATATTGTTTATTAAAATAGTTTTTGTTTAATTTTTTCACTTAATTTTTATTTTAAGTTATTGCAAAAATAATTTTTACTTTATTTTTATTTATTTTTTATTTTTTGTTTTATTTTTACTATGTGTCATCAAAATGTATTCATGTCATCTATGTGTACCACATCACTAAATGCTCCATAGCACAGTGAAGGAGGCCAGTCCCAATGAATCCACCTACCCCACCTCCACCAGCTCCAGCACTAATATCCAGCATATCTGGGAACCAGCCGGGCAGCACTGCTTCTGATGCTCCTGCTCTACCTGCACCCTCAGGTAGTTCTGCCCTGGAGGCTGGTCTAGTGGTACCCTGTGTGAGCAGTGGCAAAGGTAGTGATCTCATTACCTGCACCAAGTTGCCAGGGATGGTGCATAGGGTGGTAGGCTGCACCATTTGTGAGCACCTACACCAGCTGGAGAGGCTGCTCTCCCTCATTTTGCATAATACTATGAGGAGGAGGAGCAGGAGACATCAAGCACTCCAGACACCAGTGGAGTGAAGTGACAGTGATGACAGTCCAGTGGGTTAGGAATCAGTTCTCACTGTCTCCCAGTTTAATGACCATGGGCTCTGGATGTCCCCACCCTCACACCAAGCATGGTGTCCCCCCCAACCTTTTGTGTCCATCACTGTCCCTGTCACTTGTCTAGTTTACCTTGTCTGTCTGCAATTGCATCCTCACCTACCCAACTTACCTGACTCAGACATACCTACGTCCCTTCTACAACTTTTTTCTCTCTCTGAAATAAAAAATAAATGGGAACCTGTACCACAAAAAAAAAAAAAAAAAAAAAACTTGTCCCATACATAGCTCTCCATTTTGCACGCATGTCTTCCTGATACACTTGATTCGGTCCATTTGGCTAGTCAACACAATTGTGCTGTTGTCACCATTCTCTCTGGAGGTGACAGTCCAAATTCAGTTAATATTTTGCACGTATGTTCAGTTTACACTGTTAAAGAAATGGATAGCTATGGTTCCTGTCTACCTCCCTCTTGCACATTTCTGTCTTAATTTCCCTTTGTTCTTCCCCCTGTTTGCTCTCCAGTTCACCATTTTAATCTGGTCAATAAGTAGAATCACACACAACACAGATAAGTTGCTGTAAAAGCAATGGATCCCTTCACTTTCTGGGCTCCATGTTTGCGTAGAGGTGCACAGCACGTGCCAATGTGCAGCAACTGTGAATGGCCGCAAAAAGCTGCTGTTATCCCCGTGCCGTGCACTGCTGTGCTATGCCAACACACTGCAATATGTTTACTGTAAACAATTCATATAATTGCAATATCAGTTTGTAATTAAAAGTATTTCAAAGTATTAAATACACCTGGATTCGAACCCAGTACCATCTAAAGGAATGTATCAATGCATTAACAAGTGGTGCCAAAGAGTCTGTCAAGCAGCAGGTATGTTTCATGGACTCAATACTGTCAGACTTTAGCACTGCAGCTCATGTTTGTGCACTGGTTAGCTATGCTTAAACATGTGTATCTCACATGCATATGGCCGGCTACGAACTTGCTGTATTCAACTGGACGTATAAGAGAATTTAAGTACCTTTATCTGCACTTTTTTTCAAAAAATACAGTACTTAAATTGATTTTAACTGTGTTGCAGGAATATTAACTGAACTGGAAGTTAGTCAGTGTTTGCTGAATTTTGTTATTTGCTAGCATTACAGGTGTGGGGGTAGCCACATTCTTTGATTTCCTGTCCTTGCCTATTTAAGTGGTACAGTGTGAAATATTTTCTGCTTAAAAACCTTAGCTTTGGCCGGCTAAGAACTAGCTGTATTCAACTGGACGTATAAGAGAATTTAAGTACCTTTATCTGCACTTTTTTTCTAAAAATACAGTATTTAAATTGATTTTAACTGTGTTGCAGGAATATTAACTGAACTGGAAGTTAGTCAGTGTTTGCTTAATTTTGTTATTTGCTAGTAATTACAGGTGTGGGGGTATCCACCTTCTTTGATTTCCTGTCCTTGCCTATTAAAGTGGTTCAGTGTGAAATATTTTCTGCTTAAAACCTCAGCTTTGGCCTGCTAAGAACTAGCTGTATTCAACTGGACGTATAAGAGAATTTAAGTACTTTATCTGCACTTTTTTTCAAAAAATACAGCATTTAAATTGATTTTAACTGTGTTGCAGGAATATTAACTGAACTGGAAGTTAGTCAGTGTTTGCTGAATTTTGTTATTTGCTAGTAATTACAGGTGTGGGGTAGCCACATTCTTTGATTTCCTGTCCTTGCCTATTTAAGTGGTACAGTGTGAAATATTTTCTGCTTAAAACCTCAGCTTTGGCTGGCTAAGAACTTGCTGTATTCAACTGGACATATAAGAGAATTTAAGTACCTTTATCTGCACTTTTTTTTCAAAAAATACAGTATTTAAATTGATTTTAACTGTGTTGCAGGAATATTAACTGAACTGGAAGTTAGTCAGTGTTTGCTGAATTTTGTTATTTGCTAGTAATTACAGGTGTGGGGTAGCCACATTCTTTGATTTCCTGTCCTTGCCTATTTAAGTGGTACAGTGTGAAATATTTTCTGCTTAAAAACCTCAGCTTTGGCCGGCTAAGAACTTGCTGTATTCAACTGGATGTATAAAAGATTTTAAGTACCTTTATCTGCACTTTTTCCCCCCCAAAAAATACAGTATTTAAATTTATTTTAACTGTGTTGCAGGAATATTAACTGAACTGGAAGTTAGTCAGTGTTTGCTGAATTTTGTTATTTGCTAGTAATTACAGGTGTGGGGGTAGCCACATTCTTTGATTTCCTGTCCTTGCCTATTTAAGTGGTACAGTGTGAAATATTTTCTGCTTAAAAATCTCAGCTTTGGACGGCTAAGAACTTGCTGTATTCAACTGGACATATAAGAGAATTGAAGTACCTTTATCTGCACTTTTATTTCAAAAAAATGCAGTATTTAAATTGATTTTAACTGTGTTGCAGGAATATTAACTGAACTGGAAGTTAGTCAGTGTTTGCTGAATTTTGTTATTTGCTAGTAATTACAGGTGTGGGGGTAGCCACATTCTTTGATTTCCTGTCCTTGCCTATTTAAGTGGTACAGTGTGAAATATTTTCTGCTTAAAAACCTCAGCTTTGGCTAAGAACTTGCTGTATTCAACTGGACATATAAGAGAATTTAAGTACCTTTATCTGCACTTTTTTTTTCAAAAATACAGTATTTAAATTGATTTTAACTGTGTTGCAGGAATATTAACTGAACTGGAAGTTAGTCAGTGTTTGCTGAATTTTGTTATTTGCTAGTAATTACAGGTGTGGGGTAGCCACATTCTTTGATTTCCTGTCCTTGCCTATTTAAGTGGTACAGTGTGAAATATTTTCTGCTTAAAAACCTCAGCTTTGGCCGGCTAAGAACTTGTTGTATTCAACTGGATGTATAAGAGAATTTAAGTACCTTTATCTGCACTTTTTTTCAAAAAAATAGTGTATTTAAATTGATTTTAACTGTGTTGCAGGAATATTAACTGAACTGGAAGTTAGTCAGTGGTTGCTGAATTTTGTTATTTGCTAGTAATTACAGGTGTGGGGGTAGCCACATTCTTTGATTTCCTGTCCTTGCCTATTTAAGTGGTACAGTGTGAAATATTTTCTGCTTAAAACCTCAGCTTTGGCCGGCTAAGAACTTGCTGTATTCAACTGGATGTATAAGAGAATTTAAGTACCTTTATCTGCACTTTTTTTCAAAAAATACAGTATTTAAATTGATTTTAACTGTGTTGCAGGAATATTAACTGAACTGGAAGTTAGTCAGTGTTTGCTGAATTTTGTTATTTGCTAGTAATTACAGGTGTGGGGGTAGCCACATTCTTTGATTTCCTGTCCTTGCCTATTTAAGTGGTACAGTGTGAAATATTTTCTGCTTAGAAACCTCAGCTTTGGCCGGCTAAGAACTTGCTGTATTCAACTGGATGTATAAGAGAATTTAAGTACCTTTATCTGCACTTTTTTTCAAAAAATACAGTATTTAAATTGATTTTAACTGTGTTGCAGGAATATTAACTGAACTGGAAGTTAGTCAGTGTTTGCTGAATTTTGTTATTTGCTAGTAATTACAGGTGTGGGGGTAGCCACATTCTTTGATTTCCTGTCCTTGCCTATTTAAGTGGTACAGTGTGAAATATTTTCTGCTTAAAACCTCAGCTTTGGCCGGCTAAGAACTTGCTGTATTCAACTGGACGTATAAGAGAATTTAAGTACCTTTATCTGCACTTTTTTTCCAAAAATACAGTATTTAAATTGATTTTAACTGTGTTGCAGGAATATTAACTGAACTGGAAGTTAGTCAGTGTTTGCTGAATTTTGTTATTTGCTAGTAATTACAGGTGTGGGGGTAGCCACATTCTTTGATTTCCTGTCCTTGCCTATTTAAGTGGTACAGTGTGAAATATTTTCTGCTTCAAAACCTCAGCTTTGGCGGCTAAGAACTAGCTGTATTCAACTGGACATATAAGAGAATTTAAGTACCTTTATCTGCACTTTTTTTTCTAAAAATACAGTATTTAAATTGATTTTAACTGTGTTGCAGGAATATTAACTGAACTGGAAGTTAGTCAGTGTTTGCTGAATTTTGTTATTTGCTAGTAATTACAGGTGTGGGGGTAGCCACATTCTTTGATTTCCTGTCCTTGCCTATTTAAGTGGTACAGTGTGAAATATTTTCTGCTTAAAAACCTCAGCTTTGGCCAGCTAAGAACTTGCTGTATTCAACTGGATGTATAAGAGAATTTAAGTACCTTTATCTGCACTTTTTTTCAAAAAATACAGTATTTAAATTGATTTTAACTGTGTTGCAGGAATATTAACTGAACTGGAAGTTTTGACTCTGCTCTTCAGTTAGTCCCACCCACCCTCCCTGTTTTTGTTTTGGTGTTAATCTTAGTGGCCTTGAAACTGCCCGCCCATTTTGTAAATTTGTGTTTGGATACTCCTTCTGGGCCCATCTCATTTGCTCACTCAACTGAGTGCAGTGAGATCATATTCTGATTTCAGGCACTCCTACTGTGTACAAAGAGAGCATCTGGGAAACAGAAAAAAAAATGTAAGCTTGTTTCCTGCCTTTCCTGTTAAGTGGTATAGACTATTTGTAGGCTTCTGAGCCCCCAAGCCCTTCTGTGTTGGAGGGAAGCCTTCTAGCTTAGTTTTTTTTCTTATAACTAGCCAGTTTTCTAGTTTCAGCACTCAGATCTGTTTTGTTGATCTCAGCACTTGTTCAGGAAAAAAAAAAAAAAAGAAATTTCATCTGCTTTTACTGTACTTGTGTTTCTACCTACTTTATTTTACTTTTGCATCATCTTAAAAGTACTCAGTTGTATTTATTACTGCTTGGTGTAACTCATTCTAAGCCTTTTGGTTTAAACACTTGGGCTTCGGACCAGATGTTTTGCACTGAGAGGGTTTGTGGTCTGCACTGTAGTGGCAGAACAGGTAGCTTACATCCTTCTAGGTTGGGAACTGCTGATTGAGGGCTCAGTGTCTGTTATTCTAAAGTGTATTAATTCTGGTTTAAGCACTTGGGCTTTCAGGCCAGTTATTTTACATTAAGAGGGTTTGTGGTCTGTACTCTTGTGGGAGGAGAGGCTGGACTCTGCCCTTCTGAGCTGGGAATTTCTGGTTAAAGGCTTATAGTGCATGCATATCTGAACTGCTTCTTACTGAAGTTGGTGCGCCTTGTTTGCTGTGGCATAGACTGGATTCGGGCCTGCTGGATCTAGCTTTGTTTGTGTAACTTGAGCACTAATCCAGGCATTCTCTAAAGTATTCAATTGTATTTATTACTGCTTGGTAGTAACTTGATTAAAGTGTAGCTATCATTCTAAGTCTTTTGGATTAAGCACTTGGGCTTCAGACTAGTTGTTTTACATTAGGAAGGTTTGTGGCATGCACTGTGGTGGCAGGCCAGGTAGCTTTCATCCTTCTAAGTTGGGAACTGCTGATTGAGAGCCCAGTGTCTGTTATTCTTAAAGTGTATTAGTTCTGGTTTAAGCACTTGGGCTTCAGGCCAGTTATTTTACATTAAGAAGGTTCGTGGTCTGCACTCTTGTGGGAGAAGAGGCTGGACTCTGCCCTTCTGAGCTGGGAAATTCTGGTTAAAGGTTTATAGTGCCTCAATATTTGAACTGTATCTTACTGAAATTGGTACACCTTGTTTGCTGTAGCATAGACTAGATCCAGGCCTGCTGAATCTAGCTTTGTTTATATGCTTGTTGTTTGTTTGCTTGTTATTTCCTGGAATGCTAATTCCACCTAATCTGTGACTTTTCAGCTTCTGTGGATCACTAGTGATATCTGCATTGCTTACTGTACTTATTTCCTTGTTTCACTTGAAAGAGAGTTACTGTTTGTCATTTTGCATTTAAGTTACCTGTAACACATTGCACTTAAGTTACCTGGCACTTGCTCACTAAAGCAATTATATAAGTCAGCACTAAAAATTAAAAGTACTACACCCTCACTCCCCACTGGCCCTTGTTTTCAATTATAAAGGAATTCCCAATATTATTCTAGCATGTCCAAAGGTCAGTTGTCAATCTCCTCTCTGGTCCAGCTGGTGAATCTGGGAATCTTGAGGCAATGTTACAACTGCCTCATGTACACAGACAACCCTCTCCTCCTCCCAACAAATTCCAACACATGTGAGAGATGCAACCATATAGCCAAACTGGAGGCTAAGCTCTCTCAACTCAGTACTGGCATAACCAGTCAGGAGGAGAAGGAAACCACACTCACTACAATTCCAGTCTCACATAGACCTACCACGACAGCAAACCAAACACATAATCACACAAAAACATACTCGAGGCTCTAAATAAAGATCTGCCTAAGCAGCAGAGACCTCAAAGCAGACACCCAAGCAACCGCTACCCCAAAACAAAACATGTGCAACACATATCTCACAAAGCCAGTGTGCTGAACAGTCACAGCCCTTAAGACTAAACAACACACCTGATACACTTGTAATAGGTGACTCTATCATCAGGCACACTGACGTCCCGCTCACCAGGCTGAACAAGGAGAGGGTCACGGTGAGCAGCCTGTCGGGTGCTAGGATCCACCAGATAACACAAGCACTCAGGTCACTCCAAGGCAAGTACAAATATGACTCAGTCATTGTCCATGCTGGTGTGAATGACCTGAGACGTACCTCCCTGGACTACATGAAAAGAGACATAAAGGAGCTCTCTGAGCATGTAGCCCAGGCCAGTATGACCCTGACCTTGAGTAACATCTTACCCTCACCAAGAATGATGCCACAATATGAAGACAAGATGATCAATTTCAACAATTGGCTTAAGTACTGGTGTCATACAGAGGGGATCAATGCCTGTCAGCTTGGGATGATATGCTCGACAAGCCACGATGCTTCGCTAGGGACGGCTTGCACCTGTCACCCCTGGGCTTTCGGATATTGGCAAAGGCTCTTGCTACCCCATAGTGCCTTTTTAGGCAAGGCTCAAAAGACAAACCCACCTCCATAGGTATCACAAGGGATAAGAAACTAAGAGTAATGCTACTCAGCCAGAAGTCTAAACCTCAAGATGCATGCACTCGAAACTCTCCTTAGCATGGAGAACATCGATATCTGTGCAGTAACAGAAACCTGGTTCAGGGCTCCCGAGAGCACCCCAGCACTACCAGTTTTTACCTCATACCATGCTTTTCGGCCCCAAAACTTGGACCGAACCACAAAAGGAGGGGGAGTATCAATATTCATCAAAGATACCCACACCTCCAGGTTGGTGGCAAAGCACGAAGCATCAGAGACTATCCATGTGCAACTAACAGTGGGTAAAACTGCCTTCCAGTTTATAGCCTGCTACAGACCACCCTCCCAAACCCAGAAACCCCACTCAGCCTTCCTGAGAACACTGGAAAATATGAAAGTCTCTCCAAACACCATTATATTGGGCGACTTCAACTACCCAAACATAGACTGGGAACATTACTCTAGCTCCAACACCCTAGCCCAAAGGTTCCTAGAATTTATAAACTCAAATGCTATGGAACAACTTGTTACCACTCCCACAAGAGGGGAAACATACTGGACCTGATCATCACCAACATGGGGACTCTATGCTCCAGACCAGAAGTGTATCCCTCACTGGTAAGATCAGACCATAAAGTAATCTCACTGGATATTCACATCCCGACCCCACCCCCTGCCCAGAAAACCACAGTGAAAAACTTCTCTAAAGCAAATTTCACACTCCTCAAAACCGAGGTGGAATCCTTCAAAGCCCCGGGCCTGTGGAAAATCTGGCCCAGACCACAGAATCCTCTGTATACACATTCTTTGAACACCTTCAGGAATGCATGGATCATCAATCCCAAATAAAACCAAGACCCAATCCTCCAAAGGCAGGCGTCCTGTCTGGTGGACCCCAGCCATAAACAAACTATACAATAGAAGGAGGAAGCTACTAAATGATAGAGCAAAATCCCAAAAAGGGAAGGCATCACTGATCAGTATTAGCAAAAACTACGGGCACTCATAAAATTGTCTAAGGCCAGCTTCGAGAGAAAAATTGCACAGGACACTAAGGATAATCACAAGGCTTTCTTTAGTTATGTTAGGAACCTGGGTGGTAATTCCCAGATATGCTCAGAATTAGTCCAAAATGACAAAAAATACACTGAACCCACAGACATTGCCAACATCCTAGCTGACAGGTTCAGCACAAACTCCCCACCAAAGGGCAAATATCTATCCCAGCAGAGTGCTGCCCCCTGACATCTCAGATGCTCAGGTAAGAGCTGCCCTCTCCAAAGCAAAAAACACAGCATCAATGGGACCAGATGGTGTCCCTGGCTGCGTCATACATGAACTCCATGAAGAGCTAAACCCAAACATAAAACTACTGTTCAGTCTCAGCCTTACTACAGGATATGTGCCCAAAGAGTGGCGTACAGCAACAGAGGTCCCTCTTCATAAAGGTGGTGCCTCAGCGGATCCTGGAAACTATCGCCCCATAAACCTGACTAGCTTGGTCTGCAAAGCTATGGAAAGGATCATCATGGACCTCATAAATAAAGATATTGGGGACCTACAGACACTGGATCCTACCCAGTTTGGCTTTGTTAAGGGCAGATCCTGCCTCTTAAACCTGGTTGATTTCTTTGAAACAGTCACCAAGGCCATTGTGAGGGAAGGTGGTCCACACAGCCTACCTGGACCTGCAAAGCCTTCGATACAATACCCCACTCGGGCATTATAGATAAGCTCACCAGCTTAAATATAAACCCCTATGTCACTAGATGGATTGCAAACTGGCTCAAGGACAGAACCCACATGGTCAGAATTGCTGGAGCCATGTCAGACTCCAAACCAGTTACAAGTGGTGTCCCACAAGGCTCAGTCCTGGGACCTCTCTTGTTTGGTATATAATTCTCGGAGGTACAGGCCAACACAGAAGGACTGTGGCTGGCCAAGTTCGCAGATGACTGCAAACTGGGTGCCATAATCGACTCTCCAGCCGACACAAGCATCCTCCAAAAGGGCCTCATAGAAACAGACAACTGGTGCCAGAGCCATGGCCTCAAGCTAAATGCCAAAAAGTGTATAGTCATCCCCTTTGGCAAAAACAAAGTGCCCACAAATTACCACATAGGTGGTAATCCATTAAGTACAGAAGAAGTAATTAGGGACCTGGGGACCCAAGTTGATAGCAATCTCTCATTTGACAACCACGTGGCCAAAGTGGTTGAAAAACATTTTATATAGCCCACCTAATCATGAAGGGATTCACATCTAGATCAGGGGAGGTCATCGTGCCTCTTTACTCATCCCTCATCAGGCCCATAATCAAGTACAATGCCCCTTTTGGGATGTACCTTACCAGACACCTGCAGCAACTGGAAAGACCCCAAAAGTACCTCACCAAGAGGATCAAAGGGCTCAAACAGATGCCATATGCTGCCCGGTTAAAGAAACTCCAGCTCTACTCAGTGGCATACCGCCTGTTCAGAGGCGATCTGTGCCTGATGTATAAAGCCATTTCCAACCTGGAATTAATGGACATGCTGCACCTCAGAAAATCCAAATCCCATCGAGCTACGCGCTCGAGAGACTTGAACCTCAGCACTGAAATAAATAGGACATGCTGGAGGAACAGATTCATAACCCAGAGGCTCCCTTCACTTTGGAATAAAATCCCAGTCCAGGTTAGGCAGAGTCCCTCATTGACTCTCTTCAAGAGGAATCTTGATGAGTGGATGGGAGATCATAGGTTTACCCCGGGTATCACTTCTGTGTCACTGTTAGACAGAGGCACAGTATACTAACCTCGAAAAAGGGCATAACAAAATAAATTTAAAATGGGTGGCGAAAGCCAAACACATTCTGGCTAGGCTTATAAATGCCCTAGGGCAGATAGCCTAGTATGAACCTATGAACGTATGAACCTATATATACTTTGCAACCCGCTGCCCGCTGTGCTATGGAAAACTAAATATTATTATGTATTACTGCTGCTTACTGTCTATTTCTTGCCTATGACATGACATTACATGTGTAAACATTACAAACTGAAGGCTCTATAAGACACTGTGTCACATATTTACAATACAGCTATATGTTGCCACCCTCCAAGCACTGCAACCCTGGTGTCTCAGTACTTTTTTCACACATTTATCAATCACACTACAAAATGTTGTGCACATCAGTGTGGTAACATGCAGAACTACAGCTATTGACTCATACACCTAAAAAACCTTATCTGAAAAGCTGTGAAGGAATCAGCATGGACCATATCCACATGAACATAGGTGACCTTTAAAACACTTGACCCAACCCATTTTGTTTTTGTCAAGGATAACTCTTGCTTATTGAACCTTCTGGACTTCTTTGATACTGACCCCAAAGACCTTGATCAGGGATAACAGGACATACCACATATGTTGAGTTATCCAAGACCTTTGACACTATCCTCCATTCATGTCTCATAGTGAATCCAAAGCTTTTGACACTATCCCCCATTCATGTCTCATAGTGAAGATCTCCCATGTGGAAATTAAGCCATACAGTAGTAGATGGATAGCCAACTGTCTCACTGTCAGAACACACATTCTCAAAGTTGGAGACTGCACAGCCACCACTAGCTACTTACCATTAGAATACCACAAGAATCTGTGCTGGGCCCTCAATTCTTTGAAAACTACTTTGCTGAAATGCAGGCAGTGGTAGATGGGCTGTGGTTTACCAAGATTGCAGATGACTGGTAACTGGATGCCATACACTCCTATAGAGTTTCCCCATGATGGTAACATATTACAGAAGGGGCTGACACACACACAAAAGATTGATGCCATACGGATGGACTGAACCTTAAAGCATACAATGTCTCATTGTCCCCTTTGGCCAATGAAGTACCACTGCTAATTATGATATACATAGCACCCCGTCTAAGCTCAAACATAGTGTTGTGAGACTTGGGAACACATATTGATAGCAATCTACACTTTCATCACTGTGTCCATAATGGTGACACACCCATTCTGCATTGCGCACAGCATACATATCGACATCATATCTAAGACCAGGGTGGTCATACCTCTGCTGTACTCTATCAGACAACTAATTGAATACAATTCTCCCTTCTGTCTGTACCTCACAAGACACCTGCAGCAATTGGAAAAGACACAGATTTGTGCCTGGGATAATTCAGGGCCTCCAAACATGACATACATGGAAAGATTGACAGAGCTATCACTTTACTCAGTATCATGCAGGCTGCTGAGAGCTGACCTATCAATGGCCTACAGAGCAGTTTCAGACCCTGACCTACTGGAAATGCTGCACATCTGCAAATCAAATGGGACAAGAATAACCTGCCTCAGAGTTCTCAACCTAGCCTGTGACATAAACAGGACATGGTGGGGGACAGATATATCCCCCATCGATTTACAATCCTCTGTAATAGGCTCCCAATGCATGTGAAGCAGTGCTCCTCAATGACCCTGTTCAAGCACAACCTTGACTACTGGTTTGGTGATTGTAAAGTCACCTGTGGGGTGGCACCTATGTCCTTTATGGACAGGGCCAGCTTGTGCTGCTCACAAAATTGTTCTGCTAACAACGCACATCTAACTTGTGTTTTATATGACTAAGCTTCTAAACAACCTAGGGCTATTAGGATAGTAGCATCTTATGAACCTATGAAGCTATAAACCTATGCATTCCTCCCAACATCTTGTCAACCACATGGCCTGCTGATGTCATCTACTATAATTTCACCAGCACTCTTGTAAAAGCTAGGCTTGTTCCATTGCACTTCTGTAAAGTACTGTGCTCTGTAGTCTGATTACTTAGATAGGCAAGGGTTCTGTTCTCACTGCAGTCAACTGCATGTGTGTCTAGACAGAAGAGTAGAAAGCTGTATCCCACAGTTACTGCTCCAATGGCTTGGATTGATTGCATTTTGATGCTTGCAGATGCCTACACATGCATTTCATGCAGCCCACCCAACATCTTGTCTCCCAAAGGGACTACTGATGTCATCTACTATAAGTTCACCTGCACCCTTGTAAAAGTCAGATTTGTGTTGTGACACTTGCATAAAGTATTGTGCTATGTAGTCTGTGTACTTGGATAGGTAGGATTTCTATTCTAACTGCAGTAAACTGTGTGTGTGTGTGTGTGTGTGTGTGTGTGTGTGTGTGTGTGTGTGTGTGTGTGTGTGTGCATGTGTGACCTGTTGTTCATTACTAAGAGCATTTTACACCACCATGTGGACACTGTTACATTCTCCTCAAAATATACTCCTGATGTCATTTGCTATAAAGTGCTGTCTGAGACACTCCAAGTCAGAATTGAGTTGTGGTGCTTGTATAAAGTATGGGGTACTGTAATCTGTGTCCTTAGATAGGTAAGGGTTCTATTCTCACTGCAGTCATGTTTGTGTGACCTGTTGCTTGACATTACAGAGAGCATTTTACACCACCATGTGGGACACTATTACCATATTCTACTCAGCAGATACTGCTGATATCATCAGCTAGATCAGATTTCTGAATATGCAGTACTCCCACCAGGGGAGGATCAGAGCCTGACCTGGAGGCCAGGTAGAAATCACCTCATCCTAAACAATAAAGATTACAGTGACATGGCTTTTAATCTATCCACATACCTCACAGCATGGTTTGTAGGCCCTGTGTTATCTTGTTGAGAAAGACTTGTGATCTTTCCAGCTGCTACATGTGTCTGGTGAGGCACATGCAAAAGAGAGGTTTGACTACAGTGCTGTCGTACAATCCTAAGATCTCAATATGTTGACATGACTTATGATGTGCATATCACAGACTTTCAATACCAGTGTGGACACATGGTGGTCAAATTTCAGATTTATATCTATACGTGCTCCCAATGCTTGCATCCCTGGGTTTCTGCATAGCAGGACTGTTGTCAATGCTGTGATTAACATGGAATTCTACTTTTCAGACAGACAGTATAACAAACACACATTTCTGCATTTATTTGTAGATTGTGTGCCTTTGTCACCATTCAATTGCCTGTGTTAGCTCCTCCTGTACTATATTATCATCATTAGAGGACTCAATGATTGCATACAATATGCAAGAATCAGCAAACTTGGTAAGCCAAAGGCCATATAGTTTAGCCTGAACAGTCAAATAAAATCCAAACAGTGAAGGCCAAGCACAGATCCCTGGGGTTTGCCAGTGATGGCAGCTCTACTAGTACAGGTTGATTTGCCAACTTTCACAGTATGTGTTCTGTTGGTGAACCAACTGGTTACCCATCAACTGATGTAAGGGTCAATCCCCAGTTGGGAGTGGTTCTCAATGATAACTGTATGGGGGATTGTGTCAAAACCCTAGTCCATATCACAATAGGCAGTATGCACTGTCTTGGCCTATCACATGGAATCACTGGGGTGTGACAATATCACAGATCACCTATAGCATGACTCAGCTCATAAACCTCCTTGACATGGTTGAATAAACACTTCAACACACCCTCTACATGGGCTATATTCCCATACAAGGGTGTACATCAATGTGTATCCACCTGAGTTGGAGGGATAGCACCTAATGCATGCATATATAGACATATCCTGACAATCCTTGACTGTGAGGTGGACCAACATATGATCATGGACCTCTTCTACAGGTACACTGCTAACATTCTGGCTGTGTGCAACAGACTTGTGTGAATTGTTAATGCTACATCAGGTCTGTTACATCTGATAGATGTTCTCAAAGAGGTCATTGAGGGCATACATGATGACAACAGTATCATCTTGTGGAACTTTACCAGGTGAAGGCATTTGACACAAACCACACTGAGGTATTCAGTCATCACTATCATATGTGGCCATAAACAGCTATATCACCAAATAGGTAGACCAGTGTATCACATACATGGCATCCCACTATGTTGAAATGTGTGACATGGCCTATATCTCAGGTCCAGCGATCAGCTCCATACATCAATTCTGTCTGATAGGCCCTTTCCTGCCCATTAGTTAAGTGATGGACATTACAGATGACATACACATGCTGTGTCCAAAGTTTCAAAACATTGACTTTCTTATGGTTGAGACCATAAGATCAAAGTTTTGAAACTTTGAACCATTTAAATGGAGCTCGCTGTACAGCATGGAACAGTATATATACCATTTTCCTTACTGTAGTATGATCCTGGAGTTGGTGTATTTAATTAGCAGGGGGTGTGGGGGGTGCAGGTGGGTTTGCCCCTTGCAAAAAGGTAAAAAAAAAAGATTTTTTATTTTTTTATTTAAAATTCAAAGTTACAAGACTTTGGTCTTATGGTCTCGACCATAAGAGAATCGACATTTTGAAATGTCAAAATTTAAGAGTAGACCCATCCAAACAGTGCCTGAAGGGCTACAGATTGTGGGCAATCATTAACTCCAACTATGATACTATAATCAGACCAATAGGTACGTGACCCATGTCCTGGGGTAGATGATAAGTGCTGCCTACCTTGAATGTAACACAAGTACTGGGTACGTGAAGGACATGCACATTAGAGGCTATAATACCTTCATGGTTCCCAGCCTTCATTGCACCAATAACTGTGTACAATGCACCCTTCTTCATGTACTTCCTACACATCTTACATTGATATGTCACTGAAGTGTACCACCTTTGTCACTGTGCGCTGTCACACAGCTTATTGGCCATACCTAGGTATTCTTTTTGTGAAATATGCATGATTGTCTGATGGTATGGAACACCAATAAAGTTGTTACGCCAGATGCATGTATGCTACCTGTTCTGCTTATGTGCATGCTACATACATAGGTGTTTGACAACATTAATGGCATGTATATCATTCGTGATTTTTTTTAATTTCTCCAAGTCTTTTGGGTTTTTAATACCATGATGGAAATAGACCCCATTCCTAAGTCAAAGTATGATTAAAGTTCATGAAATTAGTATTGTTTCAGTCTTTGATGTCAGCCAGTAGTACTCTTCGCAAAACCCGCAATGTGCCCAGTAGTGACTCCTGCAGTCCATATGGAGTTACATGTACTGATAACATATCTAAATAATGATTGTAAATTCTTTTTTATAAGACCCATTGCTTCTACTACAATTGGAACTGTCTGGGTATCTTTCTTCCACATTGCTCTCGTTTCTGTCTACATATCCTGATATTTTATGACTTTGTGTCTCTCTGTACGCAAGACATTATAGTCACTGCATGTAGCAATTTCAGTGATCAATGCTACTCTTGTCTTCTTTTCTTGGACCACTATATCCAGTTTTCTAGCATCTATCTTTTGAACTGTTGGTAATGGATGATCCCATGTGTTGTAGACTTCTTCATTTTCTATGATGCTTTGTGGCTCATGTTTCCAGTGTTTTTGGCCACTTCAGTACCATAATGTTTCCACAATCCCCAGTGCAACAGTCTTGCCACATTATTATATCTTTCGGTATACAGTCCTTCTGCCATTAGTATGTCGCAACCAGCAATGAGGTGTGCAACTGTTTCCAATTCTGTTTTACAAAACCTACATTTGTCTATTTCTCCCACATGTTCAATGGACTTTATAAACCAACGAGTATGCAGCCCACTATCTTGGGCCACCAATATTAACCTTTCATCTCTTGGTTTGAATTTGCCTCTTATTAACCATTCCTGTATTCATTCCTGATCAACATGAGGTTCTTCCAGAAGTTTTCTATACTTCCAACTATATTTATGCTTTTTCCACATTTCTTGCCTTCTCATCTGATCCTACACGTTATATTCTTTCTTTTGTTTTTTGGCACATTCAGTTGCTGCCTGATTTTTATCTACTTCTGGTTTGATTTCCATTCCTGCTTGATGCCAATAAGCTTCTGCAAGATTAAGCAGAGAAATCACCTTAGATTTATTCTCCTCATGTTTCAAAACTTTCACTACTTTTTGGTCTTGTGAGGTCAGGATATATGTGTGGTGTCCCACAATTGCAGATCTTTACATATAATCAATTTCAAGGAGGCCCATCCCTTCTTCAAAACGGGGAATATATAATCTTGGTATGCATTGATTTTTATAAGTCATTTGGTGAGCATGAAGCATCCTTCTTGTTTTCCTATTTAATCTATCCAACATGTTTTGGGGCCAGTCAATCACTCTAAAATTGTAACTTAGGACAGGAAGAGCAAATTGGTTTATAGCTTTGATTTTGTTGCTAGATGTTAGTGCTGTTTTCAGGATTAATTTAAGTCTTCTGAAATATTCCTTACTAAGTTTTATTCACATTTGTTTGTGTTTTATTGTTGATCCTTCATCAATTCCCAAATATTTATACACTCCTTCTTGCTCAAGTTCTTTTATATCACATTCTTGTCCCAAACTGATGTTTTCCTGGTGTTGCAATTTTCCTGCTTTAAAGGTTGCTTTTGCACATTTATCAAGACCAAATTACATTCTTATATCATCTGAAAAAGTTTCGACAACTTGCAGTTGTGCTTTCAGTTCCTTATCTAATGAGTTATAAGTTTTAAATCATCAACAAAGAGAAGGTGATAAGTCATTACACTTTGTCATTTTCTAGGAGCCACATTATAGCCATGGCCTAAGCTGTTGAGTAAACAGCTTAATGGATTAAGGGCAAGGCAGAATAGTAACAGTGACAGAGAGTCACCCTGGAATATCCCCCTTTGAATTTTTATCCCTGGGATAACAATTTTTCTTTTAGCATGGCTTAATTGCAAAGTGGTGTGCCACTGTTTCATGGTCACTGTAATGTAGTTGATCAGTGTGGGGTGTATCTTATACATTTTTCAGCACTCTTTTATCCATGTATGAGGGATACTATCAAATGCTTTTTTGTAGTCAGTCCATGCCATACTTAGATTCTTCCCCTTTTTATAGTTATCCACTATGACTTTATTTAACAACAAAGGATCCTTTGTTCTATATGACTTTCTTTTATTGCCCTTTTGTTCTACTGCCATACTTGAGTTTTCTTCTAAATGACTATAAACTGTTGGCATCAATTCCCGTGTATAGTTTATATGTCATCAGAAGGTTATTGGTCGATAATTTTTAGGGTAGCTTGCAGGTTCACTCTTAAGTAGGAGCATTATTTTTCCTGTTGTCATCCAGGTTGGTGTCTGTTCTGGGTGCGCATATAAATAGTTCTTACTCATGGCTAAATCTTTGTGCAAAGATGTTAATACTTTTAACCAGAAGTTAGGTACTGCACCTGGGGCTGAGGTTTTCCAATTAAAGGCTTTCTTAACTTTGTTTCAATCTCTCTAGCTGTTACTTCATTCCATTGCATATCCTGTACCTTTAAACTTCTTATTCTTTATTTTACTTCTTCTGTCCATTTAGCATCTTTGTTATGTTCTACAGGATCTTCATAGATACTTCTCCAAAATGTATATATTTCTTCTTTTTTTGGTGGTCTTTCAGTTCCTTTTATCTTATTTCCCAATTCTCTATAAAACCTTTTTGGGTCATCAATAAATTGCTTATTTTGAACTTTTCCTTTATATTTATCTTTGTATCTTCTAAGTTTTTCCACTTGTGCTGAAATTTTTAGTTTGTTATTTGCGATAGTGCATGATAGATCCTAATCTGTTCTAATATTGTGCATTGCTTTAATTGCATCTATCTTTCTTAGTATTTTTGTTGATCTAACAGTGAGACTTCTTGACTTAATTGCTTTATAATTTTCTCTATTTGATATTTCCATGCTGGCATTTGATTTCTCCCCTTCCTTTCCCTCACTACCCTGTGTTCTTGTGGTAGAACTTTATCAGTTATTAATTTAGCAACATAGTAATATATTCTGTTTACTTCTGTTATATCGCATGGATCTCTTTGAACAGTAATAATTACTGTGTTCATTTGTTTTATCAGACTTCTGACTTTTTGGTTTTATTAACATTCTGCAGTCTATTTCTTTCATTGATCTTGATATATATCTGTCCATGTCTATTAAATCAAGCAGTTCTTCTCTTACTTCATTTTCTTCCAAACAGAGGGCACATCCCTTGTTTTCCATTTCCTGCGAGCATTCTATAGAAGGTTCTATAGCATCTTCCTGTGACACAGTCAATTTCATGAGATAAACAGATAAATTTGGATAGATAACATATTTATTTTTTATTTTTCAGATTTTATTTTATTATTTTTCATACACATATATGATCAATGTTTTCCTATATATATATATATATATATATATATATATATATATATATATATATTTCATATTTATTGTATATGGTGTGAATTTATGTTATACTAAATTATTTTATTGCCGCATATCATTTATAGTGATGATTTTTGATGCATTTATACATATATACATACATATTTGTGGAAAAAAAAAAAAATATATATATATATATATATATATATATATATATATATATATATATATATATATTTCTTGGTAACATACAGCTTTTTAGTGTAATATGAACGTTTATTTTTGTAATTTATTCAAAACTATAGTATTTTTTAGTTAATTGATTAGTTTATATGTTAGTGGTACTTTAATAATTAATGACTGCGGGGGTGTGGTCTTGTATATAAATGCATAATGTGTTTTAATTCACATTGTCTGATGAAGTTTGGTCTGTGTACCTTACGAAAGTGCTAACATTGTGAATTTTACTGAGTTTTTTTTGCAGTAAACAACGTGGTCCTTATTTTCAGCTATGTGGTTTTGTTTTATTCTCATCAATTTCATCCTGTGCCATCCATTGCTCTATCATATGGGAATTCACTGGCCTATTACTCCTCAACATTGACTGCATCAGAGTTTCCACAGTTTCTTGTTCCTTCCCTTGCTGTCTAGCTTCAAGTGAACATTTATGCTGATTTCCTGTGGAAGGTTCCAAATTATCTTCATATGGCGCTATTCCAATCGCTTCCTGTTCCACTGGTTCATGTTAATTTGGATATCCATTACTCTATCCTTTTGTGTTGCTTTCTGAATTAGATTTTCTACACTGAATCTTTCACTTTTAGGTACTCCATAACCACTGTTTCTATTTCTTTAACTCCTCCATTACTGATATCCTTTTCTACTATTCCTCTTTGTCTTCTTATTTTTTGCATTGCAAAATTTTCCATGTCTGGATTCCTTTGCCTGTATTTCTCTTCAAATATCTTTGGTGCTGCTCTTTTTGTATTGGTTAGTTTTGCTTTTTCCTTTGCATAAATATTGCACCATATTAAATCTCGTTTTCTTTCCCATGTCCATATTTCTTCTTCAGATGTTTACTGATCTTCCTTTTTCTCCCTGCTTTGGGGACTCACTCCATCCTGCTGTGATATAACCTGTTGTAGATCTTCTACATCAAATCCTTCACTTTACAGGCACCCCATAATTTCAACTTCTTTTTTTTAACTTCTACTTCACTGATCTTCTTTTCTACATTCCATCTTTGTGATATTATTTTTTATTGTGAAATTTTCCATATCCAGATGCCTTTGCCTGTATTTCTCTTCAAATATCTTTGGGGTTACCTTCTTTACATTGATTAATTTGGCTTTCTCCTTTGCATAAATGTTGCACCATATCAAATCTCTCTTTCTTTCCCATGTCCATATTTCTTTTTTATACTTTTCAAATATTTCTCGGTTTTGTTGTTTATATTTTCACACTTCCTCACATGCTTCTTTTAACAAACAGATCAATGTTTCTATATACTGTTTTTCACAAATCTGTTGTATTAATGAACACAAATTATCATTTGAGGCTTCTGACAATTTTTCTTGTGGAAGTATTTTTCTTTCCTCTAATTTCTGTCTTAATCATTTTGTATATCTTGTGTCTGGAAATTCTGGGCTTCTTACATAGTAGTAACAATACATAGTTTCTTTCTTATCCTCAATAGTCCACTTTATCGTATTTATGGCTCTTCTTTGGCATGTCAGTTTTTTGTGATTTTTGTAGACTACTCCTTCCTGGCCTGGGCCCATTGTAGTACTGTTTTCATGTTTTGAGAATTCTACACCTACCAGGATTGGGCACTTTTTTTATCCTGGGTCTTGTGCACCCAGCTATCTTTTTTTGTTTTTGACTTACTTCTATCCATGATATATGCTATATAAATACAGTCTATATATCAGTGTTGCCTTGGTGAGGTTTTGTGAAAATGGGGTCCACCTCGTGAAGGCACTCACCAAGACTTGAGGATGAATTCAATTTCAGCACTACTGCCCTCCTTTGCTTGCTGACTTTTCATCTCTCCATTCATGACAGTGTGACTCATACCCTCTCTCTCTCTCTCTCTCTGTGTGTATATATATATATATATATATATATATATATATATATATATATATATATATAGATATACATATATGTGCCATGCACACAAGGCAACTAGCCTGCATTGCCTATACTGTCACATCCAGGTATAGCAGTGTCCCTCCTAACACCTCCAGCAGATGTTTCAGTGCCAGGACAGTGTGTGTGTGGTTACCATCATAGAATGTGGATGTATCATAATACTTGTTCAAGTGCATGTGTGCAGACTCATCTCTTATCAGTCTAGATCACATATGTTATGTCAGAGGCATGGGA
Source organism: Protopterus annectens (assembly GCF_019279795.1). Lineage (NCBI taxonomy): Eukaryota > Metazoa > Chordata > Ceratodontiformes > Protopteridae > Protopterus > Protopterus annectens. The sequence goes on along the minus strand of NC_056744.1, from coordinate 906,039,565 downwards.
TTACTGGCAGTATTATTCTGATATTCTCCATGAGTGTGGTTGGTTCTAGAAATGTTTTCTATGATCCTTTACCTGTGCCCACCTTGCTGGAGACCTCTGCTGAGAGTACACTCATATTCAGGCATATCAGTTTGCACAGCTTCACAATATGCACCCTACGCCAATTGTACACCAGATCCCTGACAGATGTCCTCTGCATTATTTGTGTAAGGATGCTTATCTCACACAGACATCCTCCCCATTGTTATGTCACCTTGTGTGACAGTCACATAAAACACATTTTCACTATACAGTCCCTACTGTGCCATATACATATGTGATTGGCGTTGCTGCTACAACTATCTTCCATTGACATGCCCTCCTCTGCTGTACATGAGAGGTTTTCACCTGTCCTCTTTCTCTGTGTTCATTCCTACAATTCATCTGTGTGTCCCTATTCAATGCACACACTTCCCAAGTGATCATTTTACATGGCAGTCCATGTCCTGTTACAGATCATTAACACAGCTTCAGTACAGAATGACAGGAATTTTATATCACAATACTCTGCTCGGTAGATACACTGTCCTGTACTGTATTTGGACCATATACTTTACATTCATACCTCTTAACTGTCCAGATATTCCTGGGATGCTCAGATGTTTTTATCAAATTTGTGGCTTTCCGTCATATCAGTAGGATGATCTCTGGACCGATGTGACTCAATATTGCATACATTTGAGTGTATACCTCTCAACTGTCCTATTTGTGCAGAATGTCCAGTTTTTGTGATCTTTTATTTCAGTTATTTATTTTATTTAACATTTGTTTATCAGGAAAGTCCATCTGGGACAGAACTGATTTTCAGTGGAGGCCTGGGAAGAAACTCTCCAGACGCATGTCTTTGGAATCACATAGAATCCTATTTTCCTCATAACATTTTGGTTTTCTGGAAAATTATTGCCATGTCATTGCAGAGTAAAGTCAGAAATTGATGACAGACATTTGAGTTTCAACCTTCATACTCTTCAGAAAGTTCATGCTACTTTACAACCTATTATTCAATCAACTTTCTAAATTTAGAAGAGCAAAATTACAAATGTGTCCCTATCTGTGGGCCTTTGTCCCCCCCATTATTTATGGCTTTGTCCAGATTTCTTGCTCAAAGAGGTTGAGAGGTATGCTTGAGTTTCATTCTAACACATTTTTATGCAACATCTATGGCAAATATGTCCCTGTTTCTGGTTAAATGTCCCTGCATTATGTTGGCCTTTGTGCAGATGTGTTGGACTAACAGATCGACAGCTTGGCAGCTATCTGTAAAGCCCTGGTGATCATTGTGGCATTCCCGTAGGTGCTCTGCTTTAAACAGAATTGTATCCGCTTTTGCATGCATGATTTCCTGGCCAGCAACACTGTTACTAGCCACGAAATCTAGCCTAGACTCGCTGTGTGGCATTAATGTGCATTGAGTGCTATGGCTTGCCATGCACCACTGTGTAAACATGTGAACTCCATGTAGGCTTTGCACAGAGCCTACACAGAGTTTATTGAATCCCAGGAAATATTCTTTCTTCCTTCTGGAAATTCATATATTCTAGTTATTGTATTAGAGACCAAATCTTTTCAATTGTTCCAATAGTATACACAAATGAATGCTTAGAAGCTCACAATTTCACTAGAATGATACAACTAAAAGAACAACATAACTTAATTTATTGGCATCAATTTTTAAATGGAACTGAGATACATTCTGTTGAAAACTTAGTGTCTAGATACAATCACAATTCTAATAAGTGGCTAACTATACAAATATGTGGGATTTTTTAAACTCAAAGATAATTTATTTCACTTGGATAAGCAATCTTTCCCCAAAATATTGGAATTCCTAATGAATATTAATAATAAAGCAAAGGAAAATAAGTCTTACTTATCACAGATTTATAGAATTCTTAGATTAGACTTCTTACACTTAGACAATACGTTTTGGAATTATTCCACAAAAATGAATAAAAGAAATTTTACAGATGAAGATAAAAAAATAGTATTAAAGTCAATAGAAAAACACTACATCCTCTCTGTATTGGAAAACTTTCACCTGGAAATTCTTGCACAGAGCATTTGTTACACCTAACAAGGTTACAATTATGTATAAATAAAGTAGAATCAAATGCTAGAGATGTGATTCTAAGGTAACATCTGATTGGATACATATGGTATATGAATGTGAGATCATCTCCCCTTTTTGGAAAGAAATGAAAAACATTATTCAAGCATTGGGGGTGGGATGTAATCTTTCCAAGTCATTGATTTTATTTAATTTCATGGACTCAAGTGCCTCTCCTTTGGTCTATACTAGCAATAGCTAGGAGAATAATAACCAAGAACTTGAACAGTAAAGCTACTCCCTCTTGTACTGAATTCCTTAGAATGGCAAAATTGTATGTAGTAGTGAGCTACATATGATTTGGATGAGAAATTTTAATATTACTCATTCCTTTAAGTCATGGCTAAAACTTAAATATTTGCTTGAAAAGTATTATGCAACTGCTGTTAATTTATTTTACATTGATATATTACACAGCTGTGGACATATGTAAATAGTTATTTGTTTGTTTTATTTTACTCTGATTGTTCTTTGTTATTAAAATAAAATAAAAATATTCAAAAAATGATCTAACAATGCATTTCTAGATAGTGCAGTTTCCAAGATATGACAATTTGCTTATGAAAGTTAAACAAAAATATAATGTAGAGTTTGTGTGCATTGTAATATAATATTTATGGAAAGACTATGAATAGACTGGCTATTGTGACTGCAAAAAATACTTCTGACTGATAACATTGCTGTTTGTTCATAGGTTCATAGGTAGGTACTAGGCTATCGGCCCAAGGGCCTAAGTAAGCCTAGCCAACAAAGTTCCCTGGCTTACGCCAACCCAAGAAAGATAATTTCCTGTGCCCCTGTCGAGCAGAGCCACAGAAGTGATCCCCGGGGTGTATTTCCTATTTCCCATCCACTGATCAAGATTTTTCTTGAAGAGTGTTAATGAGGAACTTTGCTTGACATAAATGGGTAGCCTGTTCCAGAGTATAGGAAGTCTCTGGGACAGGAATCTATCCCTCCAGCAAGTCTTGTTTATTGTGGTGACAAGGTTTAGGTCCCTAGAGCGTGTAGCTCAGAGGGATTGGGATTTCTTTAGGTGTAGCATGTCCAACAGCTGTGGGTTTGACATAGCTTTATATGTTAGGCAGAGATCACCTCAGAGTAGGCAATATGCTACAGAGTAAAGCTGGAGTTTTTTTAGATGATCAGTGTAGGGCATCTGTTTGAGGCCAGTAATTCTCTTTGTGAGGTACTTCTGTGGTCTTTCCAGCTTCTACAGATGTCTTGTGAGGTACATTCCAAAAGGGGCATTGTACTCTATAATGGGTCTAATGAGTTTCGAGTAGAGGGGAACAATGACCCCTATTTTATTGGATGAGAACCATTTTGTGATGAGGTGTGCCATATAGAAGGATTTCCTGACTACTGTGGCAATGTGATTATCAAAGGAGAGACTACTGTCCACCTGGGTCCCAAGGTCTCTTATCACACATTTGGTGTTAAGAAGACTGCTGCCTATGTGGTAGTTCATGGGTACAGAGTTTTTACCAAAGGGAATAACAATGCACTTTTCGGCATTGAGCGTGAAGCCATGGCTCTGACACCAGGCATCTGTCTTAGTGAGGCCCCTCTGTAGGATGTTCACATTATTTGGGGACTCAACTCTAGCTCCTAGTTTGCAGTCATCTGCGAACTTTGTTAGCCAGAGGCCTTCTGTGTTAGCCTGTACTTCAGAGAAGTAGATACCAAACAGGAGAAGTCCCAGGACTGAACCCTGTGGTACTCCACTTGTCACTGGTTTGAAGTCAGATTTGGAGTTTGCAACTTTTACAGTGTGGATTCTGTCAGCGAGCCAGTTGGCAACCCATCTTGTGACATAGGGATTTATACCTAGTTTAGTGAGTTTAGCTATAATTCCAGAATGGGGGATGGTGTCAAAAGTCTTGGCAAGGTCAAGATAGGCTGTGTGAACCACCTTACCCTCATCTACGGCTTTGGTGACTGCCTCAAAGAAGTCAACCAGGTTCAGGAGGCAAGATCTGCCTTTCACAAACCCAAACTGGGTGGGGCCCAGAGTTTGGAGGTTACCAATGTCTTTATTTATGAATTCCATGATGATACGTTCCATGGCCTTGCAGACCAGGCTCGTCAGGCTAATAAGAGTGATAGTTCCCAGGGTCAGTGGTGGCTCCCCCTTTGTGGAGTGGGATAACTGTTGCTGTGTGCCATTCAATGGGCAGAAAGCCTGACGTGAGGCTATGATTGAACATGGTGCTTAGGTGGGGAGCCAGTTCGTTCTGAAGTTTATGTAAAACACAGCCTGGGATGTTGTCCAGTCCCATGGATGCGGTATTTTTGGCTTTACAGAGTGCTGCTTTTACCTGTGAAGTTGTGATTACAGGGACTCTGCATTCTTCCTGTATAGATATGGGCCCTTTAGGGGGTGGGGGTGGGGGTAAAGTTAGCACTGAACCTATCTGCCAGGATGTTGGCAATATCAGTTGGTTCTGTACTTTTTGTGCCATTGTGCTGTAACTCAGAGGAGATCTGGGTGTTGCCATTGAGATTCTTGACATAGCTATAGAATGCTTTGTGGTTGTCCTTAGAATCAGTGTCAATCTTATTTTCATAACTAGCTTTGGAGGATCTTATAAGGGATCTCAGCTTCTTGCTGAGGCTGACCAGGGAGCTCCTCCACTCATGGGATTTTACTCTCTTTTGCAGCAATTTCTTCCTTCTGTTGTAGAGTTTGTTTATGGCAGGGGACCACCAGAATGGCTTCCTTTTTTTGGAGGATAACATCTTGGTTCTGTTTGGGATAGCACGATCAATGCACTCGTGTAAGTGCTTATAGAGTGCATTTGTGTAGGATTCAGCAGTCGTAACTGTATTGTCCATCTGCATGGGTGTCATGAATTCACCACTTCTGTCTTAAGAAGCATGAAGTTGGCTTTGGAGAAATTTTTTACCATGGTTTCATTAATGTAGGGGGGGTGGGGGCAGGATGTGGATATACAGTTTTAATACCTTTCGTTGTTAACAAAATATTTACATCTGTTTATCTTGTGCTTTATAAGTTTATCTTTCAGGAAATGCTCTGGAACATAAGATGTGTGTAGGCTGCTAGTGGTGTGACATTCCATATCACACAATTGTTAATGAGTTAATGTATTTTAAGTACTGAATTTACATTAAATATTGTACTTCTATGTGGCTGTTGTAATTCTGATGTATTTTAAAAAGAAAACTATTTGCAAATTTAGTTATTTGCAATTGCAAGTTTATCTACATTGTACTCATTTGGGAAACAGATTTCATTTGTTTACCATTTCTCAGCCCATTTTTTTTATTATATTAGGAAGTGGCATTAATTGTGATAAAGTCTGCTTACAGGCTTTTTTTCACAGTGCAAAAATGTTGTTTAGTGGAGTTTATTTTATAAGAATTTAACAACTGAGTGGTAGTGCAGAGTTTCATTGTATATTACATGTACAGGACTCCTACATGTTAGTTCACTTTGAATCACTTTCGGGATTTTTCAATTTACAGTAAATGAGTCAAAGTTTTGTGGCAGAACCATTTAAAGAAATGCATCTTAAGCTGGACCCGCTGCACCATACTTTGTATCAGAAAGCTATTGTGTACAATACATTGTATAGTGCAAATCAGTGTTTATGTCAGTTTACCCTATGCATTTATTTCCTTATTTACTTATTGCTAATTTGTTTCTTAACTGGATAGATGGACTGGTACAAGAACGTTTTCAGCCACAGCACAGACTGCATGTCAAAAATGATAAAGTAACAACTATGCATACAGTTACAAATATATTTACAATTAGTAAACATACTAATTAGAATCACAATACTGATAAAGACAAGTTACACCAGAAATCTACAATTGGTGAGCCAGAGACAATTAGACCCATATTTACAAAAGCTATGTATATTAGTAGTCTGCATATCATAGAACAGCAGCAGTGTTCAGAATTTATTAAAGATGATTGATATTTTCAGAAGATGTAAACAAATGAAATAATGTACATAATCAGACATCAGTCAAGTGATTTGAAAATAAATAAATAAATAAATAAAACAATGCAAACATTGCAAGATTTTGCATAAACATTGCTACTTGCAAAGTGTCAGTTACAAACTTCTGCACGAACCATGCTACTCATAAAGTAACAGTTATGAATACAACATGACAGAAATGAATACACTGTTATTGCACACTAATGCAGAGTACAAATTACATTAGGAATTAGAGAAGCCACGGCGGTACAGTGGTAGCGTTGTTGCCTCACAGCAAGAGGTGCTCCTGTTTGATTCTTGGCTGGAGTGCCTTCTGTGTGGAGTCTGCATGTCCTCCCCACAGTCAAGTGGCCTCTGAAAGACATGTGTGAATGGGTGTACCTTTGCTGAAGGTTGGGCATCAGGCTGGCAACTTGGCACCATAAAAATCTACTGCCAATCATTAGCAAACCAGAGTACCACTGTGGTGACCCCTAACTGGGAAAAGCCAAAAAGACAAACAACAACATGTGCCATCTAGTAAAGACTCATGAATCCTACCTGTCCAATGTATTGAAGGACACTAAGACTGGACAGCAAGATCAGTTTTTTTGGTGACAACACTAAGATAAAAGAAATGAACACAGAAAAAAAAGGATAGTTTTCTACAAGACATGTTGAGGCTTGCACAGCAAACAGGTTATAGGCAAGAATTAACATAATGAAGTGCACTGCTTTGTAACTCTCTGAGAAAACTTTGGAATAATATACATGTTGAGAGCTGGGCAATAGGGAGGCCCAAGGAAGGAAGTACGCAATGGTCCTTTATCAGTCTTGGATGAACCATAGCATGATGAGGAAAGGAGTTGTAAAGGTCAACAGAGTTCTTGGGTATCTAGCTGGGTGGTATAGTGCTCTAGAAGTTTGAATTCATCTTCCCAGTTTATAGGGCAGAACAAGTACTACATCTGGAATATGGTTTATGTATGCAGAACTGAATCTCTGTACACCAAGTTATGCTTCATCAAGTTTCCCAAATCATAAAACTTAACTGAAAAGTGCCCTAAAACACAATAAAGCATTTTTAGCAAAACGTTCCTGCATCATCCAATGAGGGGAGGGGCATGATCTGCTCACCCCCTCCATTACACACACACACACACACACATATATATATATGTATATACATACATACACATCAAGTGCACAGTCACACAGCTGTGGGGAAAAGTGAAAAATACCATGGCAGTGCACAGAAGTCCCACACAATAGTCTTTGTACCTTTCATGAGCCACTGTTAAAGGTATATGAAGAAACTGCATAGTGCAAGTACACACATCGAACTATAGGATAGCCCAGGAATACTTTGTCACAGTGGTTCTCAGATTCTGAGATTAACCTTCCTGAGGAGGCCCAGGCCAATTTTAAAGGAAGTACAGGCATGTCTGAAAACATTCTGCACTTTAAAAGCTAACTGTGGAGAATTAATTTCATGGGACAACAGGCTAAATGTAGAAAGATAAAAATCAATGAATATGTTTATTTAACTGCAAATGAATAATACAAGAGTAATGCACTAAGCCTAATTTTGATTATTTTGTGTGTGTGTGTGTGTGTGTGTGTGTGTGTGTGTGTGTGTGTGTGTGTGTGTGTGTGTGTGTGTGTGTGTGTGTGTGATGTGCATGTTTATGTATATCTGTATGTGTTTGGGGAAGGGGTGTGTGTCAGTCAGTACCTGCACAGTACACACATGATTTTTTTTTCTATTGGAAGACCCATGGAATTTTTCTTATTTCTAGGGAGCACTCTAGGGTATTTCTATAGTCTGAAAATATGCACAGGGACAGAGTCTGTTAATGTATTCATCTCCCATTCTATGTTCAGTAATAATATAAAGTACAGCAGGCTGGTGGACTACATACAAAATAGAGAGTCACCAAAAACTGAAATGCTGGAATATAGGGAAAGACTGCATATTAGGCATGTAGATCTTTGAAAAATAAGGGTGGTATAAAATATTATCGGGTGTCAAATGGAAGGGTAGCATTATAAAGGAAGAACTGAGGGGGGTAGGTGGAGAAGAAGGCATGATGGACACCAGGAAGGTGTTGACTTAAAACTACTTTAGGAAAATTCTAGTGCAGAGAGGGAGTGGGAACCCTGGAATATGTTGCTAGCAGAATATGTAAAACTAGTGGCAGAGCATGGAAAGACAGAAACAGCTGCACTGAGGCAAGCCACTATGCTCAGGAAAAAGTGATAGAGGATACATTTTTTTCTGTTATCAGCATATGTCCACCTGTTCATATTTTATATTTTGGTAGCAAAGCCTCTGAAATGGGATTCCCCAAAGGATGGGAGGCAAATGTACCATAACCAGATGCCGGAAGAAGAATAAGATGTAACTCAGTGCAAGAATGTTAATAGATCTAGAAACAAGAAGTAATTAATTAGGTGGTATGAAAACAAATGAGACAATAAAAACGATGCATACTACTCTGTGAACTGCACCGCACACTGCAGAGTCTGCTAATTTTAAAGCATAATAGTATAGAGACAATATGGCCAAGACATGTCCCTTGTATGTAATCCTGTGCTTGTACAGCTGTTAAGGTTTGTTTGGTATATGTGAGTAGCAGCACAGATATTGGTTGCAGCCCTGGAAAATGTCATGTATAATTTATTGTTACATTCAATGTCATTACTAATAGTGAGACTTGTACATATAAGGGAAAAAGTGTAATCATTTGAAGTGCTTTTGTTGGACTGATGGCTCATTATGACATCAAACAGATGTGGCTTGTTTTCCATTCATGGCAGTAATCAGAATTTCCACAGGCAAGAATTTAGGGCAATGCAGCGGGCAGATCTGACTCATGTTTTCATACTGTATTGAAACATGCCCAGGTCTGCAGACAGAAACTAAGATGTGCTGCATTTAATTAGAAAAGTTGATGGATGTTTTACAATCCATTTTGGGAGGCCTGTTTACTTTTAATCAATGGAGACAGGTAGTCACACCCACAGAGTAGTGTAAGTGGAAGGTACTGCCTTAAAAAAAAAATACTATTGATTGTCATGTCTACCCAATCCATCCGCACCATTTTCACAGTATTTCTTTATCTCCATATTATATCCTCATTATCACTACATGAACTACTATTGACAATACCATAATATACAGTAATTCATTCTCTCACTCAGGACTCACTGCCAGGCATAGCCTTCCCCCATTAGTGACTCTGTCTTGTAACAGTATTTTATACCATATGTAATTTCAATCTGCGTTTGATTCCAGCAATGATTTTACTGCAGATGGAGTCAAAATGCATGGTCAGCTAATAAAGAACACAAAAAATATATTTCCGAGGCAGTTTTCCACTTGCAGTCATCTGAAGATTCACAATGAGTTTAGTGGCTCATACCTTTTTATTTACTTAAATAATAAATCATGTAGCTAACTGAATAATATAAGTACAATACTTTTTTCCAGTTTTCCACAATATCACATTTCCAAAGTGTGCCTATACTAAGGAGGAAAACTTATACAACCGTTCTGTTAACACATTATATGTTAAAAATTACAAAATGTGTCTATTTATGCTAAAATTATAAACCAGCAACACTTTTTTTACTCACTGGATACAATTATAGCCACTCTGGACTGGGCAAAGTCCCGCTAAAGTGTAGACCTGAATGGGAATAGTTTTTAGAAGGTTCTAAAATTGCATCTAGTGAAGTTTAACACTGTTGACTCTGGTTTTAATCTATTTTATTTATTTACTTAGTTATTAAGTATTAAGGGGGCAAGTGACTTGGTCTGAGGACTGTTTCTAGCCATGACTGAAGGCAAGGCATCAGCAAACATAAACATAACATAACATTGGCCACAGCAAATATAACATAATGTTCATAACAACAAAAATTACAACACATCAAGAGATGTAACATAAAAATAGCAATCATAGCAAAATTTATGTGGTTTACAGCAGCTACTACATGCTACTAAAGAAGACGGCTAACAACAGCACATATTACAGGTTTTACAGTAATTTTAAATCACTGCTTTCTGGAAAGCGTTACACTTATGTTGATAACTAGTTTTGTTTTGCATCAGTAAAGCACAGATTTTAGCATGCTAATGAATGATCTGTAGTCATTATCACACTCTGCTTTTCACACAGGCAATAACAGTATAAACTGATAAAGATAACTACATTGTAATTTTAACACACTGTTAGAGATACATATATTATACCAGTATCCATGGTGGTGCAGCGGTAGCGTTGTTGCCTCACAGCAAGAGGTTCTCCCGTTCGATTCTCGGCTGGAGTGCGGGGAGTGCCTTCTGTGTGGAGTCTGCATGTCCTCCCCGCAGTTGGGTGGGCGTTTGAAAGACATGCGTAAATGGGCGTGCCTTCGCTGAAGGTTGAATGTTGAGCTGGCACCTCAGCATTCGTGAAAATCTACTGCCAATCATTAGCGGATCGGAGTTCCTCTGTGGCGACCCCTAACCGGGAAAAGCCAAAAAGACAAACAATGTGATAAAGATATTTATATTGTAATGCTAAGTTAATATCAGACAGATATGGAAATAGATGTGATGAATTAAGATAGTGCTTCCTATTTGGAAAACCATATTATTCAAGAAAAATAAAAGTTGTGAAGAAATGAGGTGCAATTTTCTAATGGTGCCTCTACGTTTAGTAACACAAAAAGAGCGTACAGTACACTTAAGTATGTACATATTAACAGTTATTTTGGAGTCCATCTGTGTCTGCTTAGAACTTAATTAATATGTCAGATAGCTAAAGAGAGACAGACAGACAGAGTCAGGAGTAACTGCCAGCTACTGCTGATGAATGATTTCAAGTCTGAGCTGCTGTTTATCTCCCAGGCATTACTTTGCTTTCTGCGAATTTTTTCTATCCTACCAACGACTTTCAAACACTTAGCTAATTAAAGTCACTGTCACCACATTGTTATGTAACCCCCTCCCTTTGCAGGCCTCTGCTATGGTGCCTCCCTGATTATAAAAGGCAATTCAGTTTAGAGACCCCCTCCCCCACTTGCATAACACACAGACCTTTTTTCATCTCATAGTAGGAGAGCTATGCTGTTTCATCTAAACATGCAACTACTACTCTGTTTTACTGTGCTCCAGAAGTGATCAGCTAACAACATGTTGTCAAAATAAGATTCCACACTCCTAAGTCCATGGAAAATCCTAACTCAGTAAATGTGGTCATATTGCAGGTTGCTTTGTGTGACCTGAAAAGAACTGCAGGAATACTGTAGGTTTTATAACCGAGGAAAATGCTTAAGCCATAACATTTTGTCATTCTGTGTTTCTAAACCAAGTTGCTATTTAACATACAAAATTTATTGTGCAGATTAGTTTCCTGGCATTTTTGTCATTTTGTGTGGACAGCAATGGAACTTCCCTTCCACATCTCAGGTCTATATCACATCCTTAATGGAGTCATTGTTGACCATTTGACTCAAATGCATGCTGTGTTTGCATTATTATATGTTAACTCTGTTACTCTACATTATCTCAGCTGCCTGTCTAAGATGTGTTTTCAACTGACACTGATAGCTGGTCATTACAGTTTTGCATTGACTTTTCCTGTTCTATTCTTCCTCTGTTTTCACTACTGTGTCTACCAAAGTTTTACTAATTTCTGGATCAGATGTTTAGTGTGTGTTAGGTTCATATAATGGTAACAAGAAGTACTCTGTTTTGATTTCAGTGCCTAATAGCTGTCCTAATTCCTTATTATGCAATCCATGCTATTAATTCCATATTCCCTGATTCCTGCTGTGGTTTACACTTTACTTGAACTTTCACTTAGCACTTCCCAAGCTCACCCTGTCTCTGTTTCTCATTATACCTCCGTCTCTTGCTTGAACTGCATGATTCCTTTTCCCTGTGTGTCCAGCTCAGTACTGCTGTGAGGCGTCAGGTTACTACTGAGTGCCGTTTATCGTTAGCTTGTTGCTGATTTTCTAAGTGAATATACTCATAATCCTCTTCACATTGTCATACTGTTAATATATACTGTCATTCTCAATGTTCTCTTTATTCTTTTCTTGTCTTGCTCTGAAGTAAATGTGTTCCTCTCATACTTCTTCAAGCAATCAGTTAATTAATTATTAATTAATCAAATTCATTTACTTTTTTCTTGACTCAGTTATTCACACAAGTATGGTCTGTTTTGATGTGGGAGATCTGCAATGCTATTTATTTAAAATTGGGTTAATTTGACCAGGGCAGCAGAAATGTTACCCCACTTCTTCTGGTTCTGGGAGTCAGACAGTGAGGGTCAATTGTGGATATGTATGGAGTGAGAAATAAGGAAACTATTGATTTTTATGGCAAAAGATTTTCAAATCTGCCATAATAGCCATGGTCAGAGCTGATGGAAGTTATACAGATACAACCTGATGCCATTCCTCTTGTTGCTGATGGTGCTGGAGGCCCAAAAGATGGTTTGTAGCATCATGCTTCAGTTTTGCCTGTTACTGGATAGAGACAAATGCAGTCAGACATTGGAGAACATGACCCATCAATGACAGAGCAACACGTCTATCAGGAGAGGAGTTAAACACTGTACTGTACAACACAAAAGCAACATTCATGACTTTAAGAGCTGCTTTACAGATATAATGCAGTTACTTGGTGATACATGGGCACACAGACACCTACTGCAGGAGTCATTGAAGGGAGAAAGATGCTGTTGGAATATATGGCTTTTCCATGAAGAACATTAGGGCTTTCACTCAGATCTCATGCAAGTCATTACATAATATTAGTTTTGAGTAACTGAGACATTTGGATCCTTTTTGTTTGAAATACTGCAGAGTGTGCGATTCTGCATTATAAAGAGCCTTCTTTTGCCATCTCTTCACCAAGCTACATGTATATTCCATCATGATGCATTTCCAGAAAGAACCCACAAATTTATGGCGCATTACTGGGCTGGTTATCAGCCCAATGTAAGGTATATGTCAAGTTGGAGCTCTTGACTGCTGCTTTGTAGACAAAGGTTCAGTCAGTAACAGATGAGCAGAGTTTGAAGGATATGACAAATGAGTCTTTAGTTGCTTGCCTAAATTGTGTACTTTCCTATACTGGACAGTCTGTTTGTTGTTGTTGTTATTGCATGGGAAGTGTGTGTGGAAGCATATAATTTTACAATGCACCTTGTTTTGTTTTTGAGTTTGATGTCAATGGGCCCATGGCGATCTTCATTGTCTACATGTTTGAAGTACAGAGAAAGTTGACAGAGTCTCTAACCTCCCCAGGATTTAGGGGTTACAGCTTCTACACAGATGAATCCCTCCTCCAAGGCTTCTCTAGGATGACTCTGAAGAATGAAGTACATGTTCCAAGCCCGCTGTAGGTATCACTGAAGGAGCATAAATTGTGTAGGGATCTGCAGTAAACATGAAAAAGCAGGAAGTAGGGGAGGGGAACGGGCTAGTTCATGTTTTGACCCGTTCAGTGTTTCCACAGAAGATATGATTAACATGGTTGTTCATTTCTGCTATAACAACCAGACAAAACTGTCATGAGAAGCATATCCAGTCTGGCTGTGTGGCATAAAGGGATAAAGCTTTGACTACAACCCATCAACTCAAGTTTGATTAGCAACTCCAGAACTAGGGGAGCAAGGCAGGAGCTGGGGAGGACTGGGAATACCAGTAAACATCATTTCATCTCTTTCTGTAGGGAACATAGGTTTCTGCGTGTGATCACATCATTCACAGTGAAGTCAGGGGAAGGTTATCAGAATGACAAGGCACGCTGAAGATAGCTTGGCTGCAGGAGGGGCTAGAGCTCCAGAATAGAGTGTGGTGATGCATGTCATATCATAATACTGTACAGTTAGAGTTCCCTATCCTGTTAGCATACTGAAACACCCACCCAGGCCACAGTATGATGTTCCTCTATACTGACATGCTCATCTTTCTAAGGGGCTAGACTTTCAATAGGAGGTGCTGCTAAATAGAAAACTGTTCCCATCCACTCTCTCCCCCTTCCCTCTCTTTCTGTTCCACACCAGAGAGAAGGCCCACCTCTTGAAAGGGATATTGCAGGATTCTTTTGTTCTCAGAAGAAGAGAACAAATGGGTCCCTGGGGAGGAGATGGATGGCAATCAGTGGTAGAGGACTGTGGTTCAGAAAAAAAGTGGAGGGAATCAGAGATAATGTCAGGATTGAAAAAGACCCTCATCTTCTGATTATATATGAAATGTCTGGGCTTCCTAGAAAAGGTTATTCATTTTTTTTCTACTCCCTTTATGAGAATTATTTTGTGTGGATACAGATTTATGAGTGGTTGTCAGAGCTCATGCCCTTGAGATGGGGTCTAAAAGATGGACATCTAGCTAGTGCCATACTTTTTCTTTCATGCATGGAGACTCTGTTCAGATATTTTAGTGGTACTGTTTGTAAAGATCTGGCCTCTCAGGGGGCTGCTTTAGAGTTCTGTAGGTTGTACAATTTTATCTTTGCTGTCCTTAGGTATGAGCAAGACATTATAGTCTTTTCTATGCTTAGCACGGGGTTTGGTCTGCAGGTTGATACTTTAAAGTCCAGGGTGTGCCACGTTTTTCCTAGGCACAGTGTCCCTTTCAGTATAGCTTCTCTGTTGACATTATTACTTTGCTGGTTATACTGCTTGTTACACAAGATGATGCTTTATATAACTGTAAATGGCAAAGGGGGGCGTATAAAAGCAATGGGACACAGTTTACATGCTTTTTCAGAGGCACCTGCTTGTTTCTTGGTTTGCTTGTTTGTTTGTTTGCTTTTCACTGAGATGAGCAAGTTATTTACAGCCTTTTTTTACAGAAGGCCCAGACAGAGAAAAGTTTTAGATTAAACAAATGGTAATAATTTGGAAACAAAGTATCACATCAACATCATACCAATTTTACAAATATGTAAAAATGGAGAAGACTACAGATGTAAGTTAAATGCACAACTATCAGTAATACACAAATTAAGTGGCTAACAGGGTATACAATCTACTAAATCAGCTTTACAGAAATAATGTGCTGAAGAAATCAGATATTAAAGAAGGATCTGCTTTCACTTGATAGTGGTACAGTCCATAGTTTGGGTTAACAAATATACATGTATACAGTCTAGTAGCGCATTGCTTCTGCATGAATAAACTTGATGGCATGTATTCAAAGGTGTTGAGCAGTTACAGTCTCAACACTATTACTTGTGATGCCATCTGTTTTCTGTTAGCTCAAGCAGTAAGCACATGGTACACGAAGTTACTTTCCTGCATAATCTATATCCAAGAACAATCTTTATCCCAGTATGGCAAGGGTTTGCTTTCTGGCATTTTGGTATCATGTAGCTTTTATAGCCTTCTGATGAGAAAGGTGTGTGTGTTTATGTGTGTGTGTGGGGGGGCTAAATCCAGAAGATATGAGTAGGCTGTTTAGGCCACTCATGGTTGAACAGTCAGGATCTGTGATTTGTCAGGATCTGTGATTTGTAAGTCAGAGATCTGGCAAGTTCTCAAACTGAGGAATATGCCAAGTCAATGATTCATAGAAAAAGCTATTGAGAAGGTCAGGATGATGCCCCAGCTTCTCTTGTTAAACACAAGTTGTAGAACTCATACATGTCATTGTTCACTCAGAGTTTTGGGTACTTATTAACGTTGAAGGCTGGACATCGAGCTGGCACCTCGGCGTTCATGAAAATCTACTGCCAATCATTAGCGGACCGGAGTTCCGCTGTGGCGACCCCTAACCGGGAAAAGCCGAAAGACCAACAACAACATTAACCCATTGCAGGTTATATAATAACAGTAATATGAAACATTTATTTATTTATATTTTTTTACTGAGTTAGTGCACTGATCAGTACTGACCAATTTCAGGCTCATCCCAGGTGAGATAAGTGTAAGAAACATAAGAAGTATACTAGACAAGTGATCACAGGGACCATATGAGATGTAGCCATGTACACCTTTAAGCAGACACACTTATTAATTCTTATCACTCTTTATGAGTGGTTAGTAGTACCCACCACCTAAATCAAACAGTGCTGTACATGATAATCCTGGTGTAAAGATTTGTCTACCTATCCAAGCATCTAGACTAGCTATGATACTGGTGAAAGGGGTGGGGGATTAATAGATGTATAGGGATAAGGTTGGGTGGTTACAGTAAAGACTGAGGTAAAAAATGTGTATAGAACTCATCTTCAGGTTTCTTTGTTTCAGAAAAGTAGTACATTTGCTGACTCTTTTCTATCAAATAAGCCATTAAGAGTAAAACAAAATCATACTGATGTGATAATTACAAAAAAGACTAACTGGTATTTATATACTCTTTCCAGTAATGTGTAACTTATATGTAGATAACATATGGCCCATTAATATTATTTCAACATTACAACAAGTGAAAGATAAACAATGCTGTTGTTAAATATCAAATGTCAATATTCCATTCATCTCACAGACCTTATAGAGTGAATATTATCTATTCAGTCATTTTACTAAAAACTCCTTTGCCAAGGTGTGTTCCATCACACGTTGATTATGTGAAAGTTAAGCAGTATTCTTACACAGCTTGTGGGAGTGACACTAAATAAGCTACATTTAATCAATAGGCAGATGATTTATGGCTAGTGCAATAGTGCCAAAAAAGGCTTTGCAAGCCAAAAAAATAAGTGTTCAGAATGAACTTACAAACTGAAGATATGAAAGATTACCCTATTCAGTGTCAATAATTAAATAAAAATAATACAGGAAGTGTTATATGTAATTAGTTTCATTACATGATGCAAAAGAAAAAAAAACAAATCTAAATAAAACAAAATACTGGTGCTTCTTTGGGCTGGCCTGCACCCAGTGATGTGGGCTTGTGCCCTCACATCCCTCTGAATTGTACATATTAACTCTGAGGTCTTACTACCTCAGAGAAAAGGGCTTACATTGTAAGTTCAGCTGCAAAAATATATTTTCTTTGCCTGCAAAAGCTTTTCTTATTTGTGGTACTAATGCACTAGCTGTACTGTATATTTAATTAAGAGCTGCCTGCTGATTAAAGGTAGCATACTTAGTATGATCTCAGAATTTAGTTTGTGAAGGTTGGGGCACATCTCTGCACACTGAGGGTGCAACCCACACTATGCATAAATATTTTTTAAGGATATCTGCTTAAAGTTTTTTTTCTGTGCTCCTTTTGTCCTTATGCCTACAGACCATTAAGCCTCTGTCAGTGGGACTTGAAACAATTCATTCCCTCGTTATGGGGCTCTCCCACATCCATGAGGTTAGAGCAATGTGAACAGCCTTTCATCTACTGCACCACATGCTTTCTGCAGGAAAAAGAACTCTTGATCTATCCCGGCAAGTATGGCTTACTTCCCAGACTATTGCCATATAGAGACCAGTCAGTGTGTGTGGACAGAGCTACACAGTCCCTCCTTCCAAATGCAACACACTGCATGCTGAGTGGCAGCAATAGAGACATTACAACAATGGCTTTAACCCTCCCCCACTCCCCAATGGTTGATGTGAGCATCTACATCACTGTGAAAATGCCTTACACCCTCATTTGAAATATGCGCACTACCACACACGTCCTTCTATAGCTATGTCACTAGTTTGGGAGTACCAAGTCCATGTCATCCTGACACTGGCCTGTCTTAACATGTAAGCATCCTCTTAAACAGAAGACTTTGGCCAAAGAGAATCTGCCACTCTCTCTCTCCAGAATGTACAAGTTGTGAGCAGCTCCTTTCTCATCGTCTCCAGCCAGCTCCAACAGGTGTCTACTCAAACTTAGGTTATCACAGTTGCTAGTCAGGGCTTTATCACTGTATGCCATGGAACTGCCTAACTTGTATCTGAAGTTTGTGTTACTTTGTTTTATCCTGCATTTGTTATAAAACAGTTTGCAATGTTATGCATTCATATAGTTACATGGATGCATAGTTAATTTAGAACTGCCAACGGACCAAAATTGGACTATACATAAAGCAGATTCCTTTGTGCTATATGCAAATTTCCACTCTCCCATGTAGCAACCTAGCTGCTTCTTGAAAATATTTAAATTAACCAATTCTCTAATACAAACTGATTTTGAGTTCCATAGTCTGGGTATCGACTAACTCCATACTTACTCTTCTGCTACTGGATCATGATTTGTGGTTTTACAGTCACATTTTATTACTTTTGTGTTTTGTTCCTATAGCTTATATTTTTCTGAATCCAGCTAAAAAAAGAGCAAATATATATCCGTCTGGAAGACAAGATACATATTTTGCAGTTATAAAAGGAAGGCTCTGATTTTCTACAGCTTTGTGTGTTTCCACTGAAATATAACACAAAAGTTTAAGGATGATGTTTGATTATATTATTTGCTAGTGGTCACATTCCTCACCTCTGAGGTTCTCAACTGAGATAGAAAGTCTGAACTAAGAGTAGAGCTTGATTGTAAATAAAAATGTAGTGAAGCATATGTGAAATTTGTTTCAAAAATATGTGTGAATTCAAAATGACTTAAATATCAGCCATGTACTTACGAAATCTAGAGATCCTAATCAAGATTCAAATGTTCCTTATTAGGAAACATGTCTGATTTTGGCAACTGTACTGGAGAGCAACCTGTTATCCATCTCTCTGCGGGGTTTCAAAGTTCAAAGGTCTAGTTACTGCCCCTACTGGAAATTTCAAACAATAAATAAGTTGTTCTGGCATGTTATCCTAGCTTGAGTGTATGTGCTGCAGTATGTGTGTGCAAAGTACTGGCACACGGCATTTTACTTTAATAGGATTTACAATGGAACTTTGAAGCAAAGTCAACACTGCTTGTAAAATGTATGAATTTCCCCCTCCCAAAGTTTTAAGGCAGAGGGTTTCACCATTTCTGTTGTTTTTAAAATTAAATATATATTAGCTATAAGGATCTTGCTCCAGAGACTGTTTTCATGGCCTGATTTTGTCATACTAAAAGCTTTAATGTATTTATTGTCAAGAGGATTTAGCCAGTGTTCATTGAAACATCTAGTGACAAACTATCTCTCATTTTTAATCTGAAGAATGAGAATAGGGATCAGAAGTCAAGGGTGGCCGGACAAAAAAAAAATAACATTTAGTTCATTTTCTTATCTCCACTTTATCCACTAACAAGATCAGAGGAGAGTTTAGTGCTTTCCCATCAAGCAACAGATATAAGGTAGAGATGTAGTCCTGGATGGGATGCCAGTCCATGGCAACACACACACACACACACACACACACACACACACACACACACACACACACACACACACACACACACACACACATGGCATATATACAAACAACTTAAAGGACCATTATTTCACCTAACAGCATATCTCTGGGATCAGGGAAGAAACTTGAAAACCAGCAATACCCTAGATGTCATGGGAATGACATGCAAACTCTACATAGAAGGCAGACAATTGAGGAAGTAAACCAGAGATCCAGGCACTCTGAGGTAGCAGTTCTAAACACTCCACCACTCTGTAGCCTTAACCTGTCTAAATACTTCTACATCTTATTTGGTATTCAAATTTTATTAAGTTGTTTTATTAGATGAAAGTTCCAGGATACACATATTTATGGTTTGATTCTGATTTTCTATCAGCAATAAAAGAAGGAGAAAAACATTTCTCTATATTTTAGACACTTGTTTTGCCCACTAGACTTCAAGTTTATATACCAAAAATAAATCTAAGCAAGTGCCTCCCTCATGCTTTTGAAGTGCCTGACTAAATCTTGCATTAAGATCCCACCATCTGTTAAAATTAATTCCCTTGATATTTATACATCATTTTAGTAACACACTCTTGCCGGATTTTCCTCCCAGCTCACCCCACAGCACTTACCAGACTGCACCACAGAAGTATATTTCTTCTCATGTCTCTGTCTAAATTGATATTTAACCTGAAAATACCATAAAAAGTACTTCCCCTTGCAAATGATGTATATTCTTAGGACTACCTGAAATTAATAAACATTGATATACAGTTTTTTACTGAATTGTTATTAATTGCTGTGAAGTAGCAGCAGCACTAACTGCCATAGCTCTGTACCTCCTGTGCAGTCTGCATATATTCCCTGTGGTTGTCACCCGAGTCAGCTGTTTCTTCCCGCATCACAATGTCATGCGTTATAAATAAACTGGCAATTCTCCAAACTGATCATATAGATGTGTGTGTGTGTGTGTGTGTGTGTGTGTGTGTGTGTGTGTGTGTATATGTATATGTACATGTATGTGCATGTGTGTCTTATGATGGACTTTAATCTCAACTACAATTAGTTCTTTGCATGTCCTCCCTGTGTCTGTGTGGGTTGTCACCAGAGTCACCTGTTTTTTTCCCCACATCACAATATAATAATGACAGATAAACTGGTAATTCTCCAAACTAATCTGGCTGTGTGCAGAGAGTGTGTGTATATGCAGTATCTGTGCATGTGAGTGTGTGTGTTTGCAAGTGCAGTGTGTGGACTGTGTGTGAGTGTGTGTGTGTGTGTGTGTGTGTGTGTGTGTGTGTGTGTGTGTGTGTGTGTGTGTGTGTGTTGTTTGCAAGTGTAGTGTGTGCTTGTGTGTGTGTGTGTGTGTGTGTGTGTGTGTGTGTGTGTGTGTGTGTGTGTGTGTGTGTGTGTGTGTGCGAATGTGTGTATTTTATGATGGACTTTAATCTCATTCATAACTGGTTCTCTGCCTTAGACCTATTGCTTGTTGGGATAGGCTCTGGGTCTTTCATGTCCCTGAATAGGATAATGCAAGGGTATGGAAAAGTTAATGAATGAATGTTATTAAGTACTAGTTCATTACTAGGGATATGGATAGTTTAACAAAATAATTTATTGCTCCTTCATCAATCAAAATATGAAAAAAACTGCTATTCACTGAAATTAGGATTGCTGTTTATTGGAGAAAGAACCATTTTACTGTGCAGAATTTTTTTCAAAAATAAGATTGGAGTTTCCTTTAGAACTCAGCTTTATGATAGTGCCACATGGAAATTAATTCCACACATTACTGGCATGATTTTAGAATAGCTGGTCAACAAACACACAGTGACCTCTAGATTGTTTTATCAAGTTACTTCCAAAGGACCTAAGATTTCCAGGAGGTAAAAGTCATTTCAGAAATTTTCTACAGTAGGAAAAAACAGAATGGGTGCAGCAGATGAGAAATGAGCTAAGCAGCATGGAATCCTACCTATGCCTGAATGATAAACAGATGGGACTCATTAGCAAGTCACAGTGATGGGTCCTAGCAACTTTCTAACAAATGTCACACATTTGTTGTAAACTTGTTCCAGTTTATTTGTGTTCCCCACACAGTGGCCATTGCATAGGATGTTGCCATAAATTGCTTTCAAAATAGTGACGAGTTTAGGCAGTAAATTTAGTTCTGATGGAGGGTGAAAATTATCCCCTGATCCAAATAAACTCCCCAAAATTTGATTGCATTTTTCACAGTGGAAATAACATGCTCTTCAATTATGAAGCTATGGTTGGTCTGTGATAGAACCTAATAACAATCAAAACATTCAACCATGAACAACAGGTGTGGCTAGAAAAGTCATTAAAAAAGAGGTTTTGCAGAGGAGAAGCCCTCTGCATTACCCACACCCCATTACTGTATCCCAGGAAAAAGAGAAATCCTTTGGATATTGCAGTCTTAGTCTTTAAATTAAAATCCCAGTATCTGCATATTAGTGAATATAAGTAACATCCTGTAGTGTGTGGAATACAAGTCTGGCACCCTTCAATTGTTAGGGAATTGTCCAGAATTACTGCTAGGTATTTAATGCTGTGGATGAATAAGCCATTACCAGTATGGATGGTCATGAATGAAGTGGAATGACACTAACATTATATATGGTTTGACAAACCCTGTATTTCCAAAACCTTATAGAAAAAAGAAAAAAATAATTCTCTGCTCTTCTTGGCTAGGAACCCCCCCCCCCATCCCATCTGACTAGTCCTGCCAGAGCTGTTATATACAAAGGAGTCCTTCTATCCCAACTTGAAAATGGACTTTATGCCACAGACACTGAATCTGAGGAAAAACTCCTCTTTTCTACAATCTATCAAAAATAAAATGTACTTTATTTCAAACTCCTCCTCACATAAGCACTGCTGTCTCACCCTCACTAAATGGCACCCAGCAGAACACAAAGTGCAGCCACTATTAGGCTCCCTCATATTCAAACTTCTGAAGCCAGACTCTTCCCTGCCTCTAGCCACCAATTTACAGACAGAAATCATAGCTTGCAACCTCAGATACCTCTCCTAATCACCCTATCCCTCCAAATCCCCCAAACCAAATTACATTGTACAGACCATCCTTTCTCAGTTCTTGGACCAAAGCTTTGAGAATCCCTTCCCTCCATCCTAAAGAAATGATCCTTGGTCTATAGCTCCAAAGTTCAACTCAAAAAATATCCCCATAACAAATTTGAATGCATTTGTTTCATGACTGACCCTACCACCTAAATACTTTGTCATCTACCATCACCTAAACACTTTATCATCTACCATCAGCTAAATACTTTCTCATCTACTAATGACTGTTTTACCTCAATCAATACCTGTTTTATCTCTGCGGATACCTGTTTTACCTCTATCGATATCTGTTTTATCTCTCTTGATACCTGTTTTACCACTGTCAATGCCGTTTTATCTCTATTGATACCTGTTTTACCTCTGTCAATACCGTTTTATCTCTATTGACACCTGTTTTACCTCTATCAATACCGTTTTATCTCTATTGACACCTGTTTTACCTCTATCAATATCGTTTTATCTCTATTGACACCTGTTTTACCTCTATCAATACCTGTTTTATCTCTGCGGATACCTGTTTTACCTCTATCGATATCTGTTTTCTCTCTGCGGATACCTGTTTTACCTCTATCGATATCTGTTTTATCTCTGCGGACACCTGTTTTACCTCTATTCATATCTGTTTTCTCTCTCTTGATACCTGTTTTACCTCTGTCAATACCATTTTATCTCTGTTGACACCTGTTTTACCTCTATTAATACCTGTTTTACTTCTACCACCCTTTTTATCATTTACTCCACAGTCACAGTTTTTTGTCTTGTAACAAGTGTTTATTGCTTGACAGATTGACACTCTTCTAGAAGCATTCATCTCTAAATATTTTCAGTCTTTTTTAATATGTACATTTTTTCTATGCTATAACTTCTATTTGTATAAATTTGACATCTATTTAAATATTTTCATCCAGGCAGTACCTATAAATGATTATCTGGGATCCATTTGTGATCAGCGTACTACTGGGGTAAATAACTACAAAATAAAATTCAATGTGTTGGAACCTGTCTCTGTCTCTCCCTCTCTTTGTCTTCTTTGTGTACCATTTCATGTAGGGTTTCATAGTTGCTTGCTGCACTGTATATCTTCTCTAGATACCTTGTAGGTGTAGATTGTCACAGTTAGAGTAGAGTATCCTACTCAACATCCTACAATATTAAGAGTTCTGAGTTAAGTAACAAATTGCACAGTTGCTTTACCAGATAGTCTGTGAAGTTTTGGTATTTGCCCCTCTTACTGTTTTTCTCTAATAATTCCAGTGCACTGTCAATCCACTGTTTTATCTGACAACAAATACTGTTTTGTGAATGACAGCCACTTGTATGTGTGAAGTGTTTGTCTAACACTGTGTGAAAACTTGAGTCCAATCAAAGCCTAGCCATTGTACTATCAGTATAATGGAAGGGCCTGAAATGCCAGCAGACTGTTTATTTTAGTCTACTTATCATATTAATCCCTGACCTAACAAAACAGGATTAACAACAGATTATAGTATCTCCCCTCTGTATGGTGGACACATTGGATTAAGCCAGGTATTTTGACTATACTGTGCAGGTCAAAAGTATGGATTCTATTAATGTTTGATTAAACCAATAAGAATTTAAAAAAATACATGTTCTATAACTAACAGCTGCTGATAGTACATTCCGGTATTTAAGAACTAATCTACAAGGATTCAAAACACCTCTACTAAATATTAATAATGTTAATAGTAAGTGGCACTTACCTGAGACCTGGATTGTATTGTAAAAGACATACATCCTTGCAATTACAGAAGTCTGGTTCAAAGATGAGATATGTCTTTCATAGTTTATGAGAAGAATCCATCTTTTTTACTGATAAAACACCTGACCAAAGGAACTGAGGTGGTTTACTGCTTCTTGTAAAGAAAAAAAGTAATCTAAAAGTCATGTTTGTGAAAAAGGAATAATGCTATACAGAAAGATGAACTGGTTGCCCACCTCAGTAATCAGTAGGGGGACTTACAAAAATGTTCATATGAGGACTACACAGTTTCCCATGAAACTTACCAGAATTAAGACAATAATAATTTCATCCTGATGAGGGACTTCAGTCTTAGCTAGCTAAGAGCTAACAGGAAACACCCAGATAAAACCATAGCATTCTAGCCCCTACATACCCTAAAGGAAATTTTTTTCTGACTTATGCAGGTATGGCCCTTCTACTAGTCAGTAATGGTGAACCTATGACACAAGTGTCAAAGGTAACATGCCATGATGTTTTGGGTGACACTTCAGCATTCACCAACACTGAGTTACCAAAGAAACTGCTTTTGTATTCATTGCTTGTGTGAAGTGCATTGAATTATTTTGTGCCAGGAGCCAGTTCAACAACACTGCTGCAGAGGTAAGGAAGTTATTAACCTCAAAGACTATTTTAGTATACTGTCTTGATAGAGTCTGCAAAAGGCAGTGCTGACATTGTTTTCTCTTTGTGGTTACACTTCTGCAAAGGGCAAGTAGTCTGCATTTCTAAGTGTGTGCTCTTTTACATTCCTCTCAACTGTCCTCCTTAATCCCTCCTAAAACTGGTGACTTTTTACACCTAATAATGACCATAATTAGATTTAGAGACTTATTTTACTTCAGAAAATGTATATTTATTCACGTTCGTTTTTTTCAGTCTGTGTCTCAAATTTAATAGTACTAGTAGATTAAAACTGTCCATGTCTCTTATTTCTAGATTTATCCCTGATTCTGTTGAGATTTATCCCAGATGAATTGAAAGCTATGCTGTTTTATTTTTATTTATTTATTGATTTATATTTATTTATTTATTTATTTTATTTGTATTAATTTACTTTTGTTGGGGGAGGGGTGACACACCAGCAGAGTCAAGTTAGGCATTTTCTAAATTTTTGACAGTCCGAACCCTAAAGGTTTGCCATCACTGTCCTAGTGGTTCTGCCTTAACTGATGTCATCATCACCATCATTAATGACCCTTATAGATGTCAAAACAACCCTTAATTATCCTTAAGTGACAACTGCAATTTACACTTGGTATGGTATGTTTATTCCACATACCCAGGCTGGATAGAGATTAAATTTGTCACAGGGAGGTCATCTTCCAAAAGTAAAGAGATGACCTTGCTCATGGGATTTGACAATCTGAACTAGGACCCTGACCCTCAGAGAAATCAGTTTGACAGTCTTTGATCTCTTTTCATATTTCTAAATCTTATATGGTATAGAGTATTCCTCTGTAAATGACAAAGACAAGAGGAAATAAGTGTCTTATGAGTTGCCTCTAAACTTAAAACTCACCTTAAAGATAGGGATCGGGCTTGTTTGTTATAGGAAAAAGACCAAAATAGATATAGCAAGAGCGATTCATTCAAGAGTAGTGTAGGACAGTCAGAAATCCAACCAAAGTAAAATAATGTCTTAGACATAAACAAAAACTACTAGAAGGTCACAACAAATAATTCTGGAAGGTGATCAAGGATCTTGTAGGAAAGCTTTCTAAAATTTCAAGTAACTCAGCAAAACTACTAAACCAATCATTACTTAAAAATGTTACAGGATAATGTTGTAGCCAAGCTGTCAATATGCTATCACAATTCAGATGAGTTTTTGAGTTTCTGTGGGATATTGAATTTCTACCTTAACACACTTACATGCTGTTTATAAATCCCAGTTTATGGATAATCCAGAATTTTCCATAATGAATGATATAGATGATGAAGTTAATTTGTGGTCATGATGACAAAATGCAACCACAGAGAAGAGAGTCATTTCATATTATAAAAGTAAAAGTGTCTCCATGCAGTCTGCACTTAAGCGCCTTACAACCTCAACCCTAAAAGTCAGGCAATTGATTCTCTACTGCTCCCATCTTTTCATTTAAAGAAATACCTTAAAAAATTTCACATTCTACTCACAAATGTTAAGTCCATGAACTGTATTCAAATTCCCATCTATACCCAGCCTTCCTTAAAATGGTAGGCTTCATGTTAACCAAACTACTGGTACACATTTTTTAAACTGGTTATATAACAGGAACAGCGCTAACAGGCTTTAAAATGATACTCTATGCTCTCCTCCCAGAAGTCCCCTTCCATACCCCCCTAAGTGACTTTTACCCCACTGCAAACATCTAACTGCTAAACCCTCGTAGATGATAGTATATGAGCAAGTATTTGAATATCTGAAATAGTATGGTAAACTGTCTTAAAAGCAGCACATGTTAAGAAAAATTATTAGGTTATAATTTCTATCACTGATACAATTCTTACCGACATCGAGTGAAGGTTTGGTTACAGAAATGATCTCTGTAGATATGAGGAGTGTGTTTAAGTCTGTGGACCATTCACTACTTATTATGAAACTTGAAAGTATTATCTGGCCCTCTTCCTCAGACATAGGAGTCTTTACATCAGGACTACCAGAGGAGTCTGTATTGGGACCAGCACTGTTTTCAGTTTTTTAAAACAACTTGACACTTGATCTATCTTTGTTAGAGCCAATTCTGTATGCCAGCAAATTTCTGATTTCCATTATCTTGTAGAATAATAGAACAAGTTCAAGAAAGACATCCAAACAACATGCAATGTACTCTATTCCTGGTTATACAAGAACCAATTTATAGTCAATACCAATAAGACAAATATTGTGATATTCAGGGCACAGCAGAAATAAAGATACCAATAGAATTCAGTTTTACAACCCATTGAACTACCCTATCCCACAAATCTGCAAACATAAATATCTCAGGATATGTTTGGATCCTACTCTGTTATTCAAGATTCATATAAAAATTATTGATGAGGTTCTTGGTCAGCTACATTTGATATAAATTAGTCAGTCTACTAATCATTGAAGCCAGAAGGGTCATTGACATTAATTTCCTCGTTCGTAATTCAGACTACACCCTCTCTTTAATACTTTAAATACTGCTTGCAGTATAAACCTACAGACTACAGTAAGCACAATATGTCATTTCATCTTTTTATCAAGCCAAAGGGAGCACCATTGACTTTCACATGAGAATCCAAAATGGCTGTCAGTAACAGCTACAACAACTATACTTTTAGCTTCTCTTACTTATAAGATTCTATATTTATAACACAGTTATACTTAAATAAATTACAAACCAGAAATTTCTACTACCCATAATAATCATCATCAACCTCCTTTTTCCAATTTTCTACATGGGGTTGTGGTGTCATGTCAACTGTCACCATCTATCCATATTCAATGCCATTCTCCTACCTTCTTTGATATTCATGCTTGACTGTCACCAGTCTTCTCTCATACAATCCATCTACCGCTTTGCTGGACTCCCTCATTTTCTCTTGCTTTCTTTCCCTCTGCCCCAAATCTTCTTCACTAGATTGTCTTCTGCTTTTCTGCACATATGCCCAGACCACAATGATCTATTCTGTTTGACCTTTTCTGCAATTGGAGCTACTTTACCTTCTGTTGGTATATCCTCATTTCTTCATCTGTCTCACAGTGTGCAACCTACCACCTGTTTCAGGCACTTCATCTTCATCACCTCTAACTTCCTCAACTGCTCTTCCTTTACCACCCAAGTTTATGCACCATACAGTAGTACTGATTGCACCACTAGATGTACACCTTATTTTTCAGCTTCTGTGACATTCTCCTGTCATATACTACCCCTGACACCCTGTCCCAGTTAGCTGCAGACCCTCTCATTCTAGCTTTGACCTCTTTATTCCAACCTCCCTTCATTTCAACCACCTCTTCTAGATACTTGGAGCTATTAACTTGTTCTACTATTTTCCCTTCAATTTCAATTCTCAGCTTTTTCTGAGTTCCCACACTTGCTGCCATTACAACGGTCTTATCTATACTCAGTTTCATCCTGAGTGCCTCCAGTTTGGCATTCCATTCCCCTATCCTTTGCTGACATTCTTGCTCAGACTCTGCCTGCAATGCCACATCATCTGCATACAGCAACTTTGTTCGTATGTCTCCTCCAACCTGTCTGCTAATATAGTCCATCACCAGGATGGACAGCAGTGGGCTCAGAGCTAAACCTTGTTGCACACCCACTCCTACTGGGAACCTCTTTGTGAAACTAAACATTGTTCGTACTTGTGTCATTTGGTCCTTGTACATAGCCTGCCTTAATTTTACCAATGTTTCTGGGATTTTGAATCACCACAGGACTGATCAAATCAGCTTACTTGTGACCTTGTCATATGGTTCTCCAAGTCTAGGAATGCCTAGTTAGATTCTTTCCTCATCTTCAATGTCTTCACAAGTATCTGTCTCACTGCAAATGTTGGGTCAGTTGTGCCGCATCCTGATCTGAATCAAAACTGCTCATCTCCCATCTTACTTTCTACTACTCTAAGTATGCATTTAGTAATCACCCTTTCCAGCACTTTCATGCAGTATGACAGGAGTTTGACACCTCTATACTGCCCACAGTTGTGAATGCCCCCTTTAATCTTTTACACTGGCACTAACCACTTAGGTCACAAATGCAAGGTGGTCCTTAGCTCTAGAAAGGCCAACCTTTGGCCTATTTCAGGGTAAAAAAAAGCTTTGTAAAATAGCACCAGCAAAATGAAATCAACTACTCACAACAGGAATTATTTTAATTAACCAACTTTTAAAAACAAAGCTGGTTAAATATTTAATAGACTCAAAGACAGATAAATGAAAATGGAGTAGGAGCATCAACAGACATCACACTTGCAGAAACATAACCCTCACCCCCCACGTACATCAAGGAGTAAGACAAAGAAGAGAAGACGTGACAACACCCAACTCTTCCTTTCTGAAACTGAGATCAGATAAATTGCTACATCAGTTACATGCTTTAGTGGCAAATACTCTGGTCCATGTCTAGAGTCAGAACATTAAAGAAGTGTGTGCTCCAACAAGGATATGAAGCTAGACCCTTCAGATTAGTGTTGTGGGTGCTCTACCACTAAGATATTGAAGCAGAAGAGATATAGACATGGTGCAGGAGCAACATATCAAACCTTTCATGCAAATTAGCTATGCACAGACAGACGAGTAAAAATATAGGAAATGCATCAACAAATATCACCTCAATCCAGGAGACTTTTGCTTCAGAAAGGAGCAAGTGGATGTACACTCTCTCACGCCCCCTTGTTTGGTACTTGATATGTTGCATTGGGGAAAAGGAATATATTCCTGCCAGGCATGCAGTCGGCTGCTCACAGGTACCAGCAGCTGTGCCAACTACACTACAGTGCAGGTGGTGGGAGCCTACGGCTCACTTTTCTTGGCTTTAGGTGTCATGCTACAATACTTCTGAATGCTGCAGCACTCATGTGCATATGTACAGCATGCCATCTGCCTCTGTTTTGCGTAGTTGCATATATGTTATCCAGATATATTTCCAAGCTCATTATGAATGGTGTATGGACTTGCACACAGATATGTCAAAGCAGTAGCTCTATACAGTACATACTATATCAATGAATCCCACCCACAGTTCACAGACAGAGTGCTTCAATGTGCACTCCACTTACGCATAACACCGAGTTACTGAAATATGGACCAAGCACTAGATTTTCAGTATTCTCTATTCTCATTTTGAAAAAAAAACATGAATAAATCCATATTTGGATACTTGTAAATGGATGGAACAAACTAACTACTAGAATTACTAGAACTACTAAGTCCTCCATTTTAAAGTTGTGACATCCCTTCTCTGGGCCACTGATCAAGGATCCTCAGTACTCACCACTAATACCAGTGGAGAACATTCACTGAGAAAAAAAAAATAGACACGTACACACACAGACACACACACACACACACACACACACACACACACACACACACACACACACACACACACACACAGTATTTTCAGATGCAACTCACTGGACCAAGTATAGTTTCCCTTAAGAGGACACAGGGAATGCACACTCCAGTCCTGGGGCTGGGCTTTCTCTACAGGCCCCAAATAAGACTCCCCACTGACACAGGTATAGAGTTGAGTCCTTAGCCGGGTGTTCCAAGCCAAGTCCTCCACCAACCTCTCTGTGAAATCAGTGCACTCAAAGTAGCTGACACACACACTCTCTTTTCACAGACATTGGGTCTCTGGCTGCATTCAGACCTGTGAGATAAAATCTTTATGACCTAAACTAAGTAATTTAATTTCAGTCTATTTCTCTTAAGGTTATCTGGGATGAGCTTAATCCCTTCCAGTATCCTCTATTAAGTTATATACATTTAATCAGTTACAACAATAAAGTCTGACATATATGTATATTTTTTTTCTGTCCAGCAGCACCCACTGTTGATACATTTTTAACACATAAGCTTTACAAACACATTTAAAGACAAGGATCTGTACAAATCAGTTTCATACTCAAATGACATATAACACTTTAAAAACTCCAGCTAGCTAGGCTGGCATATGTTACACATGCACTGCCCTACTTCCCCTAGGAAAACTGGCTCTAATTCACATCATCATATCTCTCCCCTTTGAAGACTCAAGCTAGTTTTCCAAGTGACCCTGGAGAAGCATTGCTTGAGAGAAATGGGCCTGTCTGCGAACACATTAACCCATATCCTGTCTTGACAGCCCATCTGCATTGGCATTGCTGACCCCACTATAGTGCTGCACCAGTTGGCTGCATCCAGGTTTCCCAGTGAACATGTCAACAAACGTCTGTAACACTACCCGTATTTCTCGAACCTGGGGAGGGGATAGCCACTGGGCCATGCTATCCCTTCCACTGAGGTATCAGTCCAAGCCTCACTGAGGAGATCAGTCACCAGATCCCCATCAGACTCCTCCTGCAACCCACTGCAAGTACTCAGCACAAATGCATCACCCTATCATGGAAAGGCTTCATCATGTTAACATGGTACAGTTTGTGCCCCTGCCTCCTGCCTAGCAGGTTTACCATGTAGTTAACATCACTGGCCTTCCTTACCACTTTGAATGGTCTGTCCCAAGCTGCCTGCAGCTTTTTGTGTCTGACAGGGATGAGCACCATAACCTGTTGTCCCACAGCATACCCTTGGGCTCAAGCATTCCTGTCATACCAGACCTTTTTCTGCTGTTGGGTTCCTGCCAGGTTCTCCTTGGCGATGTCCATGAGCTCCCTAAGCTTTGTCCTAAGGTTTAGGACATATGCCACAACAGACGTCTTGTGGGATTCATGCTCACCACTCATCACAAATCAAATCCAAGGGTCCCCTCACCCTATGCCCATACAGCAATTCAAAGGGTGAAAAACCTGTGGATTCCTGGGGGACCTCTCTGTATGCAAACAGCAGATGGAGCAAATATTTGTCCAACTCTCTCTTAAACTGGTCTGCAAATGCCCTTAGCATGGTCTTCAGTGTAGAGTTTAACCTCTCCATGACCATTAGCCCTGGGGCAGTAGAGAGTAGTCTTTAGATGCTTCACCCCACATCACTCCCAGACAAGCCAGCAGGTCTGACATGAAACTGACACCTCTGTCAGTCAGTATTTCTCTCGGGAAAACTACTGTGATGAAAATATCTAACAAAGCATTTGACACCTTCTCTGCCTCGATGGAGGACCGAGCCACTGCCTCAGGGTATCTAGTAGCATAATCTACTACCACTAGGATATATTTCTTCCCTGTGGAACCTGGGGTACTCAGAGAACCCACAATATCCATAGCTACCCTCTGAAACAGCTCCTCAGTCACAGAGAAAGGCGTCAAAGGAGATTTAACCTTGTCTCCTGCCTTGCCTATTTTTTGACACTGCTCCCAGGTTCTGCATTACCCTGTTACATCCCTTGCAATCCCAGGCCAATAAAATTTCTGCATAATACCTCTCTTGGTATGCTTTATGCCCATATGACCTGTAAAGAAATGTCATGAGCTATGGCTAGAAGTGCCAGATAGTAGGCTCTGGGCACAATTAACTCTTATATTACCTCACCCTCTAGCCCTCCAACAGGGGTCCCTTCTCTATACAGTAACCCTTTGTTCCAGTATACAGACTCCCCTTTTCCTTGAAAATCAGGTGCCTCCTTAGCTACCTCCCCCAAGCCTCCTAATGTAGGTTCCGAGAGCTGAGACTGTCTTAACTCTACCTTTGTGACCCTTCCCAGCTCCCCTTCCATGGGATGTCTGGTATCTTCTGACAGCGGAGCTTCACTGTCAGCCTGGGTACTACAACTCACCTCTGCCCTTGCAGTCACTCTGTCCAAGTGAACATCAGTACCTATCATCAGCTGTGGCTCACCTTCAGGCTCACTGCTACTGGGTGGCTCCCTCATTGAAATATCCACATCACCAGCCCCGGCCTCAGGTGTGGAGTCTTTATGGATCTACTCCAAGCTACCAGACCCACATGCCTGTCTCCAAGCCTGACTGTGTGTAACTGCATGCAAATGAGATACTGCATTATCAAAATCATTCCCTATCAAGACATCTGCAGGGATATCCTCAAATGCACTTACTTGCTTGTTTCCTTTTCCACCCTCCCATTCAAGGTGAACCCTGGTCAAAGATATTTGGAATGGGGTCCCTTCTAAAGCTCTGCCTTGGGTGGACTGCCCAAGGAAGTATTGCTCTACTTTAAAACTGCAGGCTTCACAATGGTTTCTCCATCCACCAAGATAGGATTCAAACTCCGGAAATAGTTTGGGACCCCTGTTGTCTTCAGACAACTTACCACTGACATACTGTTATTCCCACTTGCTGGCTCCCCACCTTTTGTTCCTCACGTTGCTTCAGTGGACATTTGTATGCTACATGTTTCCTCTGGTTACATTTCAAATATCTAAACCTTGAGCCTGGCTGTGCACCTGAATAGTGGCTTCCCCTGTTACTGGTGGACTCTGTTGCGGTGGTTTAGGCTGTCCACCATGGGTTCCTTATCTCCCTGTGCAGCACTGGGTATCTCTTTCTTATGCAGTTGTTCCTTGCTTGTTAACTAGAGATCCCCTTTTCTCCCCAGCTAATCTGCAGAGTTACACTCCTGGTCTGCTAACCAGATTCTTATGTCCTCAGGCAAAGTGCTAATAGTTTGTTTCCTCACCAAAAGGTCTGACAGCCTTTCAAAAATGATGACCTGACACCCACTCACCCACCTATGAAAATAAGTGCTTAGCTCAGCAATATAATCACATACACTTTCACCTGCTTTACATTTATGTTCACAAAACCTTTTTTCTGTAAGCTTTAGGTGCTAACTTATAACTTTCTAATAAACATTTTAAACCGTGGCTTAATTTAAACAATCAGTATCAGACAATTTAAAAACAGTAGTTACAACTTTACCATGGAGTAAGGGGGTCAGGAATCATACCCAGAGCCCAGCCCTTGGTCAGCATCATATTGTCTACATACTCTTTCAAATATATCAATAAAACTATCAAAATTATCACCTTCTGTATACTGTGGAAGAAATTTAATGACCTGTGTTGCTTCTGGGGTTCGGTTATTCCCTTCCACATTACTCCATGTTCCTGTCGAAGAGTCAGCATGTCCCTCTCTTGTTGATGCTGCTTCTCATTTTCTTTGACCTCCAAATGCCACAGTCTCTCTGCCGATTCTAATTCCATGCGTTTTGCTGACAGTGCAAGTCTCTTTAATTCCAGACAAGTTTTTAAATCCTCTGAGGAAAAGGTGAACTGTCCTTTTTCTGAGGGCTGCACATCCTCATTGCCAGACTGGTTGTCCTCCTGGTTTCTGGTCTGTGTTGCAGCTGTGACTAAGGCTGAAATAATTTCCTCTTTAGTCAGGTTGTCATGCACCAGTCCTTTGGATTTGCACATCCTAGCCAACTGGTTCATTGTCAGCTTGCCATAATCCTCTGCTGACATCTTTGCCTGCTTTCCCTGACTAAACTAAACTAAAAAAAATAAATAAATAAAACTGTTGTGGAAAATGAAACTCTGTATGTTTACTTTGGGGCTGCTGAGAATACACACACGCTGGTGACAACTGCTTACAGGCTACAGAATTTCTATTAATATCCCTACCACTGTTCACCAATATGTAACATCCCTCCTCTGGGCCAGTGATCAAGGAGCCTCAATCCTCAACACTGACGCCAGTGAGAAATGTTCACTGAGAAAAAAACAGACACACACAGTATTTTCAGATGCAACTCTCTGATCCAAGTACAATTTCCCTTAAGAGCACACAGGGAGTGCACACTCCTGTCCTGGAGCTGGGCTTTCTCTCCAGGTCTCAAATGACACAGCTATAGAGTTAAGTCATCTACCATTCTCTCTGTGAGATCAGCTCTCACAGTGTCCCTGTTCAAAGCAGCTGATGCACACACACACACACACACACACACACACACACACACACACACACACACACACACACACACGTAAGAAAGGCTGGGACAGCTTACCTGCTTTGCCACATCCACCCAGACTATAAGGTAGATACACTGCCACCAGAACACCCAAGGCCAGCTACTCTAAGGCTCTTACCAGGGTACCAAATTACTCTCAGTAAAATTAATACTTATACAGATGGTTATGTTTGACCAAGCAGCAAGACTTTCTTGAATGTGGAGCCACAGTGCCACTAAATAAATGCAATTACTCTCAAAGGTTAAATATTTTCTAAAGAACCACCAGCAATGAAAGGTATAGATATATTTAATAATAAATAATAAAAAGAACATGAAAATACTGAATATCTATTTACAATTAACACCAGAGTTTCAATTCACAAGAAACACAAAAATCAACACAGATGGAAAGAATCAGACAAATACAGAAAAACAACTTTCAGCTAATCTCACTATATTTTCTAACTAACTGAAGAATTACTATTCTATGTTTACTTACTAAAGCAAGGCAAGATGAAATGGATGAGTGTCTTTGTTGTCAGGTCCAAGACAGAGTGTACCACTAATATTCAAATCCAATTTCAGTGCATGCTACAGAATGACATCACATCTGGTCACCGGACTCTGTGGTTCCCACACTACCCCCTCACTAACAACTGAGCCAGAATTTGGCACAGATATGTCACAATCATTGTTGTGCTAGTAACTTATAAAAGTAATGAGTTACTATTACTAGTTACTTTTAAGTGAAAGTAATATGTTACTATTACTTATTACTTTTCTAAAAAAGTAATATATTAGTATTACTAGTTACTACCTAAAGTAACTAGTTACTGTTTAGTTACTTTTACATAAGTATAGTCTATCAATTCTCACATTCAGATTTACTCATATAGTACTTGTGTGTGAGGAATACATGCTTACTGCACATGAATACGAGTGTATTAAAGTTGTATATACAGTGTTACAATAATGATGAATAGCATTTTACAGTTTACAAAGTCCCACAGACTAGTCTTTATAGTTAGAGTCACAATTTAATACTTAAACCAAAGTACGCATGGCCAGCAACACAAGACCCATAACAAGTTGCAACCTATCAAATTTTCAACAATGTACATTAGGCTAATCTGCTAAAACTAATTCTGAGGGCACAAAAATGCTTACAGAAAATGTCATATAGGTCTAACAAGACTGTTAACACAACAATGCCAACCAAAATATCACTTTATATAACTATACACAATGACTACACATTTCTGTTGGCTCGAAAAGGAGCAACTTTTTAAAGTGTTCGTCAGTGAGTCTATTTCTTCTTGCAGTCAGCACTTGTCCACCAAGACTGAACAGGCGTTCAACAGGTGCACTAGCTGGCAGAGCTGTATTAGTATTCAGAAATATCTTCTTGACTATAGGGTAAGTGTTGAGAGAAGATATTTCTCTGGAAGGGTCAGCCAGATACATGTCTATCTGAGAAGATATGCTGACATTGGCTGGTGTTGACTCTGAAGCTGAAGAAGCTGTCTTCTGCAGTTAATGCAGAAGCTTCAGACGACCCATGTGCAGGTTCATCCAGTTTCTGCATGGCATCAAGGAGCAGATCCTTGCCTCTGAGTTTCTGCTCTTCACTGTCCATCCATCGCAAATGGAACTGTGATGGACTATGCTAGCCAGAATGAGCTCTTCATGCTCCAGAAGGGGATTGAACCTAGCCTCAATGCTTTTAAGAAGAGCATCAACTAGTGGCACAACAAGCTTCACAGACTGCCTGACTTTGAACAACTTGTTTTTCAGGCACATAATGGCATGGATCAAGATTCCCACAAAGCTTTTCAGCTCGGACTGCAGGATGTTCCGAGCCATTACCAGGGGCTATATTGCTTGGACAAATTCAGCAATAAAGGTAATTTCTGCAGGCCTGAAGATGGCAATTCCAATAATTTCACATATCTCATTCAGCACGCCTTCACCCTGAGTTGCAATGAGGTGAATTCTCTCCATCACATAGAAAGTGGGATTCCATCATGTCACATTGGGAATAATCAATGCCAGATCACACTTATTTCGAGCCACCTCAGCAGCTTGGGTAATGCAACTAGCCTTGTTCCAAGCAGCATAGCATTTGGCCATGGTGCTTTGCATGATCTTTTTATACTGTGCATCATTACAGGCATATTCAGCATCTTGCACGGCAACTAGAGTCAATGTGTGTGCTGCACATCTTAGATGGGGAGGCAGTGAATAGGTGTTCTCGCTTTGCCCTGACTGACTCAGCATGGCTGTCATGCTGTTGTAAATCACTTCACCATTATCATCCTCATCTTGGGACAGAATGCTTGTAATCTCAAATCTCTCACATTCTGAGAAGACAGTGAAAGCCTTTAAAAAATTGCTGCCATTGTCAGTAATTGTTGCACACACCTTTTGGTCTATCTTGTACTTGATGAGAATGCTCTCAAGAGTTGATGCTATGAGATCATATGTATGTCTCCCCTGTAATCTGCAGCATGACAAAGCAGCTGACTTTCTTTGAAGTGTGTCACAGTCGATCCAGTGGGTGATGACACTAAAGAAACTGTGATTCTGATGGGTCCAAATGTCAGCCATATGTGCTGCATACTATCAACATTCATGCTGGAAGCAGCTGCAAGCATGTTCTTACCATTCATAAGCATATTTGTGTACTTTTCTATAAGATCATATATCTGCCAAATCTCTGTGGTTTTGCTTAAAGTTAAATCACTGTCTCAAAGCAAAATCTTTCTCACTGCATCATTAACACCACGCACAAGCATGTCTTTTATCAACTCATCTCTCAGATCATCAAATCTGCACGTTTTTGACTTGTTTCTCAAGTCAGTTATATATGCTGCAAAAGTTTCACCAGGCTTTTGATCTCTTGTGCAAAATAGTGCCTTTCCTCAGTAATATTCATTTGAGGGTTGCACATTTCTCTAAATTTACGTTTTAAGCACTCAAATGAATATTACAGAGGAAAGGCACTATTTTGCACAAGAGATCAAAAGCCTGATGAAACTTTTGCAGCATATATAACTGATAGTATACACAGATGAATGTTCTCTCTCAATGGCTTCTAAACCAGCTAAATTGAGCAGAATAAATGGTTTTGTATGTGCATCTTTATCAGAAAAAGCAGCCTGTATGAAAATATCATATTCTTGCTCAAATACGCTCCAGTTTTCAGCAATATTATTATCAAACACAAGAGGATCAGGTCTGTGAAATCCCTCTGCCATACCAAATAAGTGTCAAACACATGCTGGGTACTTGTAACTATATTCAGCTGTACAACAGACTCTTTGAAATAACTGTACTCTTTGAAAAGACTGTACTGTAATAGTGCACACACTGCCAACACTTTGCACACTTTAGATACTTTGAATAGCTTTAGTTAATGTGAAAAAGTAGTACATTATGAAAAAATACAGTTGTTTTCTCTTTTTTGAACATTTTATATGATTTGGATATTGTTTCTAATGTTTTCGTAATTATTTCAAGCACTTTTTTAATATGTCGCAATTTTGAACGTTTTATTTATTCAGTAATTGGTTTGGAATGATTTGCTATATATTCATTGAGGGAAAATCATTTAAATGAGTTTAAGAACCTGGAAATATTTTCTGACCAGTTTATGAATCGTTTGTGCCACTCTTGTATATTCCTTCATTTCTGACTGTGCACCTCATGGTTTTAATAGGTTATAACTTCGGATCAAATTCTGACAACATGTCACTCATCTTGTGTATTCAAATAAGATGACGAGGCTTGGGTGTTCATTTAAGATATTTATTACACACAAACACATCAGGGTGGATGACTAGAACAGAAAACTTAAACAAACTAGCACACTGAGTACTACACACATACAGGCTTTCACTCCAGCTGCTTACACAAAATGGCACTCTGCTTCCACATGCTCAGTACTTTTTATGCATGAGGCCATGAACTACAGTGGCTTTAAAAGTGCAACACACACACTATGATCTACACTCCCTGTGTTTGAGTGGGTTTCCTCAGGGTGTTCCGGTTTCCTCTCACATTCCCAAGACATGTTGCAGGTGGATTTGACATTCTAAATTGGCTTTAGGTGTGAGTGTGTGCATGTGTGTGCCTTCTGAAGAAGGTTGAGCACTGGGCTGGCAACTCAGCAATATAAAACTCCACTGCCACTTGTTCTGCAGACGGATGATCCACCGTGGTGATCCCTAATGGGCACAGCCGAAAGGAGAAGAAGAAGACTAGTCTTTATAGCTAGAGAGTCACAGATAATAATTAAACCAAACCAGCCAGCAGCACAAGACCTATAAAAAACTATCACATTTTGTCTATTTTCAGCAACTAAAAACTGAAACCTGAAAAGAATTTTAAATAAAACCTAACAAAATGTTGTCAAGACAAAAGTTGGTTGATCACAGATCCACTTGAAGAGTTCTGCTTGGTGCAGTGGGTTGGGGCATCGGGTGCTCAACTAATGAGTGATGAGTTTGATTCCGATTGATGGTGTTATGAAGAACCAATGCCATTTATTATACTGCAAGTTAAGGATATGATCTCTAGCAGGCTAGAAATGTCCCTGCGTTAGGGGATGTTTTAGTGGGTGAGAGTCCCACAGTACCAGGGCAGGGCCGGAGTCTGGTCATCATTAGCTTTCACCTCTTTGAAGTGCTAAACAAATGAAGTATATTTTGGTCCAGACTAGTTCTAATGATCTGTTATGAATGCTACATGCTATGAGTTGTGCCAACATTATGTTGTAATTCTTTATCCAAATTGCCACTTCAAAGTGTCTATTACCTCCTAACATCTGATTACTATACCATACTATATAGGGACCACAGAAGTTTTACATCACTCTTTAGGAGGCTATATCACCTACGCCGAGAACCACTGGTTTAAGCAAAAGCAACTCAAAAGTAACTCACATTTAAGTTACTAGTTACTAAAAAAGTAATATATTACTATTACTAGTTACTATTTTGAAAAAGTAACTAGTTATATTACTAATTACTAGAAATTGTAATATATTACAGTAATATATTACTTATTGTAATATATTACTCCCATCACTGGTCACAATACACACATAGAATTTTGCTAAGGCTTAATACAGCATCTGGAAGCTATAAAACAATTCCAACACTTACACTCTTCCTGCAGAAAGGCTTTTCACAGACATTGCGCCTCTGGCTGCATTCAGACCTGTGAGATAAAATCTTTATGGACTGAACCAAGTCATTTAATTTAAACCTTTTAACGCAAGCATCTATACAAATCAGTTTGATAATTCAAATGACATATAATTCTTTACAAATCTCCAGCTAGCTAGGCTGGCATATGTTTCACATGCACTGCCCTATTGCCCTAGCACAGCTGGCAATACCTCACATCAGCACAAAAGACTTGCTAAAATATCATCTCCATCCATTACAGACCCTTTCGGCAATGTTATTCCTTGGATCATAAAGCAAAGGTATTTAAAAGTATACTACTGGACAGCCTACTATCCTTTCACAGTCACCCTCTGTAGCAAAGGTACCAGAACTCAGAGTGACCAACAGCATAGGTTCATAGGTTCATAGGTTCGTACTAGGCTATCTGCTCTAAGGCATTTATAAGCCTAGCCAGAGTGTATGTGGCTTACACCACCCCTTAGGATGAGAATACTACGCCCTTTTAGGGTTTAGTTTACTATGCCTCTATCTAGTAGTGACACAGAGATGACCCCCAGGGTAAACCTACGATCTCCCATCCATTCGTCGAGATTTCTCTTGAATAGAGTCAGTGAGGGGCTCTGCCTAATATGGACTGGGATTCTGTTCCAGAGTGTAGGGAGCCTCTGGGTTATGAATCTGTCCCTCCAGCACGTCCTATTTATTTCTGTGTTGAGGTTTAAGTCACTTGTTCTCGTGGCTCTGATGGATTTGGATTTTCTGAGGTGGAGCATGTCCATTAATTCAGGATTGGACATGGCCTTGTACGTCAGGCACAGATCACCTCTGAGTAGGCGGTATGCGACTGAATAGAGCTGGAGTTTTTCAGTCGGGCGGCATATGACATATGTTTAAGACCCTTTATCCTCTTGGTGAGGAACTTTTGGGGTCTTTCCAACTGCTGCAGGTGTCGGGTGAGATACATCCCAAATGGGGCATTGTACTCAATCATTGGCCTGATAAGAGAAGAGTACAGGGGCACAATGATCTCTCTTGATCTAGATGTGAAACCCTTCATGATAAGGTGGGCAATATAGAAGGTCTTCCTAACCACTTTGGCAATGTGAGTGTCAAATGAGAGGTTACTGTCCACCTGGGTCCCTAGGTCCCTGATTACCTCTTCCGTACTTAATGGATTACCGCCTATGTGGTAATTTGTC
Source organism: Protopterus annectens (assembly GCF_019279795.1). Classification (NCBI taxonomy): domain Eukaryota; kingdom Metazoa; phylum Chordata; order Ceratodontiformes; family Protopteridae; genus Protopterus; species Protopterus annectens. Next base: position 905,998,421 of record NC_056744.1, on the reverse strand, counting down.
GGTACCTTGTTTTTCCCAAAGGGTATGACTATACATTTTTGGCGTTCAGCTTAAGGCCATGGCTCTGGCACCAATTATCCGTTTCTATGAGGCCTCTCTGAAGGATGTTTGTGTCCGCTGGAGTATCAATTATGGCACCCAGTTTGCAGTCATCTGTGAACTTTGTCAGCCACAATCCTCCTATGTTTGCCTGTACCTCGGAAAAATAAATGCCGAACAAGAGGGGTCCCAGGACTGAGCCCTGTGGGACACCGCTTGTGACTGGCTTAGAGTCTGACATAGCTCCAGCAACTCTGACCCTGTGGGTTCTGTCCTTGAGCCAGTTTGCAACCCATCTTGTGACATATGGGTTTACATTTAAGCTGGTGAGTTTGTCTATGATGCCCGAGTGGGGTATTGTGTCAAAGGCTTTGCAAGGTCAAGGTAGGCTGTGTGAACTGCCTTACCCTCATCAATGGCCTTAGTGACTGTTTCAAAAAAGTCGACCAAGTTCAAAAGGCAGGATGTGCCCTTGACAAAGCCAAATTGGGTAGGATCCAATGTCTGTAGGTCCCCAATGTCTTTGTTTATGAGTTCCATAATGATCCTCTCCATAGCTTTGCAGACCAGGCTCGTCAAGCTTATGGGGCGGTAATTTCCAGGGTCCGTAGAAGCACCGCCTTTGTGAAGTGGGACCACTGTTGCCGTACGCCACTCTTTGGGTACACATCCTGTAGTAAGGCTAAGATTAAACAGCAGCCTTATGTGTGGGTTTAGTTCCTCTTGGAGTTCATGTAGCACACAGCCTGGGACACCATCCGGTCCCACTGATGCTGTGTTTTTAGCTTTAGAGAGGGCGGCTCTCACCTGGGCATCTGAGATGTTAGGGAGGCTACACTCTGCTGGGATAGTTATTTCTCCTTTTGGGGAGGGGAGGAGAAATTTGCACTGAACCTGTCTGCCAGAATGTTGGCAATGTCAGTGGGTTCGTGTATTTTGTGTCATTTTGGACTAACTCTGAGCATATCTGGGAGTTTCCACCCAGGTTTCTAACATAGCTAAAGAAGGCCTTGTGATTGTCTTTTGTGTCTTTTGCGATTTTTCTCTCAAAGTTGGCCTTGGATGATTTTATGAGTGATCGTAGTTTTTGCTAGTACTGATCAGAGACGCCTTCCCTTTTAGGGATTTTGCTCTGTCATGTAGTAGCTTCCTCCTCCTGTTGTAAAGTTTGTTTATGGCTGGGGTCCACCAGACCGGCGCCTGCCTTTGGGGGAATGGGTCTTGGTTTTATTTGGGATTGCATGATCCATGCATTCTTGAAGGTGCCCATAGAAGGCATTTGCAAAGGATTCAGCAGTGTGGGTTGTGGTTTCCACTGGCCCAGGGGCCTTGAAGGATACCACTTCAGTCTTAAGAAGTGTGAAGTTTGCTTTTGAGAAGTTCTTCACTGTGGTCTTTTGTGCAGGGGGTGGGGGCGGGATGTGGATTTCAAGTGAGATTAATTTATGGTCTGATCTTACCAAAGAGGGATATACTTCCGGTGTGGAGCATTTTGTCCCCATGTTTGTGATGATCAGGTCTAGTATATTGTCTCCTCTTGTGGGAATGGTGACTAGTTGTTCCATTGCATTTGAGTTTATGAATTCTAGGAACCTTTGGGCTAGGGTGTTGGGGCTTGAGTAATGTTCCCAGTCTATGTTTGAGTAGTTGAAGTCTCCCAAAATGATGGTATTTGGAGAGACATTCATACTCTCCAGTGTCTTCAGGAAGGCTGTGCGGGGTTCCTGAGTTTGAGAGGGTGGTCTGTAGCATGCTACAAACTGTAAGGCAGTTTTGCCTATGGTTAGTTGCACCTGGATAGTCTCCGACGCTTCCTGCGTTGCCACTAACCTGGAGGTGTGGGTATCTTTGATGAAAATGGATACTCCCCCTCCTTTTGTGGTTCGGTCCAAGTTTTGGGGCCGGAAAGCATGATATGAGGTAAAACCTGATAGTTCTGGGGTGCTCTCAGGAGCCTTGAACCAGGTTTCAGTCACCGCACAGACATCGATGTTCTCCATACTGACGAGGGCTTCGAGGGCGTGCATCTTGAGGTTTAGACTTCTGGCATTGAGCAGCATTACCCTTAGTTTTTTTCCACTTGTGTTTTCTAGGGAGGTAGGTTTGTCATTTGAGCCTTGCCTAAAAAGGCACTATGGGGTGGCAAGAGCCTTGGCCAATATCCGGAAGCCCAGGGTGACAGGTGCAAGCCATCCCTTGCGAAGCAGCGTGGCTTGTCAAGCATGTCATCCCAAGCAGACGGACATTGGATCCCCTTAGAATGACATCAGTAATTAAGCCAATTGTTAAAACTGATCATTTTGTCTTTGTACTGTGGCATCATTCTTGGTGAGGGTAAGATGCTGCTCAGGGTCAGGGTCATACCGGCCTGGGCTACATAATCAGAGAGCTCCTCTATGTCTCTTTTCATGTAGTCCAGGGAGGTACGTCTCAGGTCGTTCACACCAGCATGTACAATGACTGCGTCATATTTGTACTTGCTGTGGAGTGACCTGAGTGCTTGTGTTATGTGGCGGATTCTAGCTCCCGACAGGCAGCTTACTGTGACCTTTTCCTTGTTCAGTCTGGTGGCGGGCGTCAGTGTGTCTGACTATGGAGTCACCTATTACAAGTGTGTCTGGCATGTTGTTTGGCCTTAAGGGCTGTGACTGTTTAGCACACTGACTTTGTGAACTATGTGTTGCATGTGCGATGTCTAGAGGTGGTGGTTGCTTGGGTGTCTGCTTTGGAGGCCTCTGTTGTTTTGGTAGATTTTAATCAGCCTCCAAGTATGTTTTTGTGTGTTTATGTGTTTGGTTTGCTGTTGTGATAGTTCTATGTGAGACTGGGTTTGTGGTGTGCGTGGTTACCTTCTCCTCCTGACTGGTCTTGCCAGTACTGAATTGAGAGAGCTCAGCCTCCAGTTTGGCTATATAGTTGCATCTCTCGCATATATTTGTATTTGTTGGGAGGAGGAGAGGGTTGTCTGTGTACATGAGGCAATTGTAACATTGCCTCAAGATTCCCAGATTCACCAGCTGAACAGGAGAGGACGCCAGCAACTGACCCTTCGACATGCTAGAAATAGTGAAAAAGATTGCTGTGTAACTGAGTCAGAAAGGACCTATAGGGAGATGTGTACTCAACAGAATTTAGGTGAATGAAGTACTTTCTTTTGTTTAAGAGTGCTTTACCTGTATAAAAATGCTTTAGGAGCAAGTGCTGAGCTTTTCAGATAGAGTATAGGCTGTTTAGATTGCAAGTAGAACAGTTCTAAGGGAAAAATTGAACAGCAGACTTGGCGGAGCCAGAAAAAGTTTAACCTTGTTTAACCAAGTTTAACCTTGTTTAACTGGCGCACGACCGCACAAAGCCGTGCAAAGGCAGATTTTAAGCAGTGAACTACAAAAGAGCTAGGAATGGTCCCAAACAACCAATTACTACAGCTTCTTGTGCTGAGGTCACTTCCCCCAAGGACAGGTAGGCTGCTCAAAACTCCCCACTCACACTGGTGAGCAAAGAAACTTCCTTCTATCCAAGTAAGGTAATGGACAACACAGGAACTACACCACAGCCCAGAATACAGCAATGCCTGTATACTGGTCTAAACTAGTTGAGAAAGGTGGGAAAACAAGGATTATTTTTTTGTTTTTTTGTTTTTTTTTGTAGAAATACACAGAAAATGCAGAGACAGTGATAAATTAGTTACATAGGCTAGCACACTTTAGTGGGCAGCCTCCACAGTTAAATTAAACAAACAAACAAGCAAACTTCGATTAAATTCGACTAAATGTAACTTTAAGTGCAGATTTAAAAATAAATGCAGTAATCAGAAAAAAAACAGTTCAGGCTAGTTTAAAGTAAGCAACAGAAGCTATTTCCAGTGAAAAAAAAGCAAATATACTTAAATCCAGAAGGTAGTCACTTTTTCGAGTTCATTGCTGCTAGGACCACTCTGTAAACCCACGTGGAGCTTGTCTGAGCAGTATAGCTAGAAAAAAACGCCCAGAGGCGGATTTTAAGCAGTGAACTACAAAAGGAATGGTCCCAAACAACCAATTACTACAGCTTCTTGTGCTGAGGTCACTTCCCCCAAGGACAGGTAGGCTGCTCAAGGCTCCCCACTCCCACTGGTGAGCAAAGAAACTTCCATTGCTATTAATATCCTAACACCCAGACTAGAATATGCCTTACCTATAATTGCTCCACTGTGATGCCATAATACCTGTTCATTACAAACCACAGAAAATAAGATCCTCCACTTCATACAGCTAGGCCATTCTTCAAAGCACCACTGCAACTCTTTTCAAAAGGTCAAATGTCACTTTTAAACTGCTTAAAATTTATATATTGCCCACTTATGGCTAATAAACTGACAGTACATGAACCACAGTGTGCCCTAGAAGTAATGTCGCCATAAAATAAACAGGCCTCCTTTCACTGCAGCAGTCTGCCAAAAAACGTCGCATAAGCTTATCCTAGCAATACAGAATAGTCTGCTAAACCATATCACTACTCTAGACATCCTCAATCTTGCTAAAAATGCTGAAGTCCCATTTATAGCTAGAATATCAATATTCATGTTCCAGAGATATAAGTTGAGACAATTCCTTATCCTTATAGCTTCTCTAACTTCCATAATTTCTTGCATTGTGCATACCTCACTTATTTTACCTATTCTAGAGATCACTTTGTAAATAGCTGTTAAATACGTATATACTTCACTTCTCTGTATAAATACCTGTTAACCAATATCTGTATTACTCTCTTCTTTTGACTTTCATTTAATTGTACAGTGCTTACAACTGTTTAATACAAATTGCATACTACTGTGTCTGTATATTGTAATTTTGCCATATTTGACACCATTCTACTATGTCTGTTTATTGTAATAGAGTCATACATAAGTACTAGGTAAGCTACCATTGTGAGTTATTTTAAGTCTAGCCAATTTCCCTCAAAGCCAAGAATCAAACCTTGTACCTTGACTCTAGAAAGTAAACACATTAACCATTATGCCAGCCAGAATGCTTACCACTCTGACTGGAGACGTGGCGGAATGCGTTTTGTACCAGTCCAAACACTTGGTTAGCAACCTATACATAAAGTATTGTAAAGAAAATTAATGCATATAAGTGATACAGTTGTCTCATAAGTAAAATCTTTTTGTACTATGACTGCTGCAAATGATATTAGAAGAGATGCATACACACACACACACACACACACACACACACACACACACACACACACACACACAAACACATGAGTAATGAATAAGATTATAGGGCAAGGGCAGCAACAGTAAATCTGGAAAGCAGTTTTACGTTTTCTGTTGTTTATAAATCTCTAAAACTTTGAAAGGATTTAGAACTTTCAGATGAACAGAATTCCCATTACAGAAAAAAAAATTTCAATATTTCTTAACAATGGGTTAGAAATTACATTTAGGTATGCCTAAGGTACATTTCAGAGACTAAGAACCCTTGCACACATCTCAGAGACATATAGCCTCATCATGACGTTCATTGGCAGAAAACATCTTTCAGTGTGTCTCATTAACATAGACTGTAAAGTGCTGTTCACTGACACACAGACACCGCACACAGGTCAGCCATATAATGCCTCAGAACAAGTTCACCGATTCTGAGGCATAGATTCTACTTCATGAACATTGAAGCACAACATTTAGCTCATTTGCACTGAGCTACAACAAGTAGGTTACTGACACAGAAACCCAGAATCTAAATCATTTGATACACAGCCTCAACTTACAACTCATTGGTAGCGAATCCAAATATGCAGACCCCAGTCAAAGAACCTCAGGATACAGTTCAGCAACACACAGCCACACGATATATTTCTAGGGCATACACCTTAAGGATGTCATTGTTGAACAAAGAGCCACTACAAGCAAGTTTGCTAACACAAAGACCTACAGTGCAGACCACTGACATAATGCCTCAACATGCAGCTTAGAGACATGATCTGTAGTACACAATTCACTGATTCAGATTTCCAGAATTCAGCTCACTTCCACAAAGCCCCACACACAACTGAACAACATAGTTTCAATACTAATCTGATTTTCAGTGAATCCCAGCAAACAGCCTTCTAACACAAAGCTCCAGTCTGGATTTCAGTGAGAGGCTTAGTATGCAGAGATACAGTATGCAGTTGAATTACAGAACTCTGAAACACAGTTCCTAAATACAGCCATAGCATGCAGTTCACCAGCACAAGTCCCACTGTTTTCCCTGACACACTGAGCACTGTGATACAGGTGTGCAGATGTTTACTGTGGTCTTCTCTGACACAACTCCTTGCATGTTGTCTACTGATATTGGGGCCCAGTGTGTATCTTAATGACAGAGCATCCCAGTACACAGTTTAGATGTACAGTACCAATTTCTAGAGACATCTTATCCAGGTCAAGCAAATGACCTGCTGTACTGAGTTATGATCAGACTAAATACTGACTAGTCCCCTTCAGTATGCACCCATCCAGATACATCACTCATATGGAAAGACTCCAGAGGTATCTGACAAAAAAGAATAATGCTCTGAAGTCCCTTGGCTACCAAGACCGACTTCTAAACTCAAATGTTGTACTCTATTTCTTTTATTCTGTGACATGAAAGACCCCAGCTTCCTTTATCTTTTGCATTTCTGTAAGGAATAGCTCTACAAATACTAGAAATGAGGAATTAAATCTCCACCTACATAATCCCTTAGATGTAAAACATAGCGAAACCCTCACACCCTTCAACACAAACTTTGATTTTGAATGGATAACTTCATTCTAGACCTGACCTGCTTTGCTATTCTGGAATGCATGGTACATGATGAGGGTTGGTTGACAAGGTGCATATGGTCTCATGATCTACTTGCCTCACAATTGCTATGATCCTATGAACACATAAAACATCAAGAAACCACATGCAGCACACAAGCCTAAGCTCCAGTTCACAGCCAACTTGAGGTTTGTTTAACCTCCCTATTCTGAGTCCCATTTGTTTTCCCTCAGATAATAAAACACACAGTAATCAGCCTGATAGCCAAACTACTCAAATGTTCAGAAATATTTCTTTGGTTTGCTTCACAAATTTCACTAATACTGATGTCAATATCACTCACAAGACCTCCGCTCCTTCTGCTTTTTTTTAATCCAGAATTTCAAATTGAGTATCACTGCCTACAGTCTGGTTGTTAAATTCAGTCTAGCTGCCACCTTCCTTCCATCTAGCTTATTCATTCTTAAGTGTTGTGTTATGTTAAAGGGTAGTTTATTCTCTTACACACCTTGCTGCACAGAACAAATCATTAGTAGAGCTGCTCTACATGAAGTCCAACAAATGTTGGCTATCTGTAAAAATGGCACTGAGCGTGCTCCTTATGCTGCTCTTACAGCCTGCAAATGGCCTTATAACGCCACATCCTATTTCCGGATTACTCTCCTTGGAACCAGAAAGGCACTGAGTCATGCACGCTGTTTACAGTGAAAATACTCTTACCTTCTTTAGCAGTATGACAGAACTTGTTAGATTTATCTGCTGATACATTAAAATAGGATGCCATATTTCATGTTTCTGTATTCAGTCCTGCCTAACAAGGTGACCATGAGGTGTTACAGGACTACACACTATATGTTAGTGTAAGATAAAAAATAATTGTGTGTTAGTGTAAGATAAAAAATAATTGTGTGTTAGTGTAAGATAAAAGAGAGTGTGAGTGAGTGAGTGAGTGAGTGAGTGAGTGAGTGAGTGAGTGAGTGAGTGTGTGTGTGTGTGAGTGTGTGAGTGTGAGTGTGTGTGTGTGTGTGTGTGTGTGTGTGTGTGTGTGTGAGTGTGAGTGTGAGTGTGAGTGTGAGTGTGTGAGTGTGTGTGTGTGTGTGTGTGTGTGTGTGTGTGTGTGTGTGTGTGTGTGTGTGTGTGTGTGTGTGTGTGTGTGTGTGTGTGTGTGTGTGTGTGTGTTCCAGTCTTTTATAAAGAAATGTAAATAAGTTCCTCCAATTACCTTCTAAGACAGGTGGAAAACCTGTGTCATTTAATTCCTTAATTATTCAGGCTACTTTCCTTCTGCTCATTGTTTCTCATACACAGAACTTCTTTGGAATGAAAATTGATTGCTCAAGTGCAATTAATTAGTGCTAACTCTAAGCTTAGCTAAGCCTAGCAGTGACTAAAGAAATCCAGCATAATTACACCACCCCACGTTATTGTTGTTGCAGGTTACAATGCATCTCTGAGTGAATGATGGTATAATTACCTCAAGTATTGGTGGCAATTGCAATCTCCTATTCTCATCTGCTGAAATCAGACTCCACCTGATAGAGGCTAGAAGGATGTCACCTTGCAGAAGGGCAAATCCCTCATGTAACTTATCTTGTAAAGCACTGGAAAATGTTTACAACAAAATAAAACAATTGTTTGGACACAGGTACTTAATTGTTCAGATTATTACTTTGGGGCTAGTACATGATAAATGTTTATGCCTCTAGCACTAATGCCAAAAGACCTGGGCATTCACAGCTTGCTACACCCAATCCCAAACACTGTAACTTTTGTTTTCCTGCCACCACAAATCATAAGGCATCCTGCAAGCAAAGGAGAAGGTATGCTGAACCCTATAGGTACAGGTGCCTTTTTTCAGGCATGATCCACCAGCACAGACATAGTAAGTGAAAGGATACTGAGGGAATCAAAAATAGGACAAGTGAAGCTTGGAAAGATAAAATATACCTCTCAAATGTCCATATTTTTGTTCTGTTCCTCATAATAGTTATTTTCTGGCAAATCATTGATGATTGAGGCCACTAAATGATGACCGACATTTGAGTTTCAGACTTCATACCCTTCAGAAAATGCATGCTAATGCAAACCCCTGTTATTTTATCAATTTTTTAAGTTCACTGCTGCTGACCACAAACTCACTCTCTCTGTGCTTTGTGATCCAGTCTTCACAATTTAGCATCACAATGTTTATACTAACTACCAACTGTAAAGGCAACAAAATAACACTACTTTTGTGATCTTTAACAAATAGATGTAAAAAGCACTAAATGCATCCAAAACCTTATGATGACATGATTGACAGACCTCGATGCTTTGTCAGAGATGGCCTGCATCTGTCACCCCTGGGCGTCCGGATACTGGTCAAGGCTCTTGCCACCCCTATACTGTCTTTTTAGGTGGTGTTCCAAAGACCAAATTACCACTGTAACAGCTATAAATAAATGCAATCTGAGGGTCATGCTACTCAACGCTATAAGTCTAAATTTCCAAATGCACTTGCTCGAAGCACTCTTTAAAATGGAGAACATCGACATTTGTGCTGTAACAGAGACCTGGTTCAAAGCAGCAGAAAGCATCCCTGCACTACCAGGCTATAACTCATTCCACACCTTTCAGCCCCAGAACTTGGACTGAAGCTCCAAAGGTGGTGGTGTTTCCATATTCATAAAGAATGCGCACACCTCCAGACTGGTAGCCCAACATAACGCATCTGAGATACTTCAGGTGCAGCTAACATTGGGTAAGACAGCAATTCAGGTCGTAGCCTGCTATAGGTCCCCAACCATGTACCAAGACTCACACTCCACGTTCCTAAGCACCCTGGAGAATATTAGGGTCCAACCTAACACTGTCATACTGGGTGACTTCAACTACCCCTCCATTAACTGGGAAAACTACTCATGTACCAATACATTTGCCCAACATTTCCTGGAATTCATTAATTCAAATGCCCTAGACTAGCTCATTGTTACCCCCGCTAGAGGTAGCAACATCCTTGACCTGGTTATTACTAACATGGGCAACCTTTGCTCTACACCAGTAGTCAACTCCTCCCTGGTTAGATCTGACCACAAACTAATCATCTTGGAAATCCACATCCCACCCCCCCACCCCCCCAGCAAAGGTAACCACAATGAAAAACATCTCCAAAGCTAACTGTGGCCTCCTAAAAACAGAGGTGGCTAACTTCACGGCACTCATGTAAATAGAGAATAATTGCATGACCGCTGAATCATACACCAATGCACTGTACGAACATGTACACAAATGCATGGATCTCACCATACTCAATAGAACCAAGGCAATCTCCTCCAAAAAAAGGAAGCCAATCTGGTGGTCTCCTGCCATAAACAAAGTCTATAACAGAAGGAGGAAACTGATGTGGAATAAGGTGAAGTCCCAAGACTGGAAAAACTCCCTTATCAGCCTCAACAAAAAGTTGAAATCCCTCATCAAATCCTCTAAAGCTAGCTATGAAAACAGAATTACAGCAGATAGTAAAGACAACCACAATGCCTTCTATAGTTATGTAAAGAATCTCCACGGCAATATCCAGATTTGCTCTGAGCTACTGCACAATAGTACCTCCTATATTGAGCCTACAGATATTGCCAATATACTGGCCAACAGATTCAGTGCCAACTTTACCTCTCTCCCCCCTAAAGGACCAATCACAATACCAGTAGATTGCCAGGTACCCAGTATTACTACTGCACAGGTTAAAACAGCACTGTCCAAGGCCAAGAATACAGCTTCTATGGGACCTGACAATATCCCTGGCTGTGTTCTACATGAACTACAGAGTGAACTGGCACCTCACCTGTGTGCCCTGTTCAATCACAGTCTCACCTCAGGCTTTGTCCCTACCAAATGGTGCACTGCTACAGTCATCCCTCTTCATAAAGGGCAAGCAACTACAGACCCTGGGAACTAGCTCCCCATTAGCCTGACAAGTCTGATATGCAAAGCTATGGAACACATCATCATGGACCTAATAAACAAGGCTATAGGGAATCTACAAACTCTGCATCCCACACAGTTTGGTTTTGCGAAGTGTAGATCATGCCTGCTCAACTTGGTCAACTTCTTTGAGTCAGTCACCAGAGTTGTAGATGAAGGCAAGGTGGTTCATACAGCTTACCTTGATCTGGCTAAGGCCTTTGATACCATTCTGCACTCAGGAATCATAGAAAAACTTACTAAGCTAGGCATCAACCCCTATATCACTAGGTGGGTTGCAAACTGGCTCACAGATAAAATGCACGGTATGAAAGTAGCTGACTCCATTTCAGACTGCCGACCAGCCACGATTGGAGTCCCACGGGGTTCGGTCCTAGGTCCTCTCCTGTTTGATATCTACTTCTCTGAAGTCCTGGCCAACACAAAGGGACTCTGGCTGACAAAATTCACAGATGATTGCAAGTTGGGAGCTGTTATTAACTCCCCAAGTGATTGTGACATCCTACAGAAGGCCTCACTGAGACCAATGACTGGTGTCAGAACCGTGGCCTTAAGCTCAATGCTAAAAAATGTGTTGTCATCCCCTTTGGGAAAAACCCAGTTCCCATGAATTACCACATCGATGGTAGTCCACTGAACACAGAACACCTTATAAGAGATCTGGGAACACAGATTGACAGCAACTGCTCTTTTGACCACCACATTTCCACTATGGTCAGAAAGTCCTTCTATGTGGCACATCTCATTACTAAGGGTTTTGCATCCAGGAAGAAAGAGGTCATTGTCTCCCTCTACTCTTCCCTCATTAGACCAATCATTGAGTACAGTACCCCATTTGGCATGTACCTCACTAGACAGCTGCAATAACTGGAGAGGCCACAAAAGTACCTCATAAAGAGGATCCTAGTCCTTAAATACTTGTCATATATGGACAGACTCAAAAAACTCCGACTATTCTCTGTCTCATATCGCCTACTCAGAGGCGATCTCTGCTTGACTTACAAAGCCATGTCTGACCCAGCTCTGTTAGAAATGCTGCATCTAAAGAAATCCCAATCCCTCCACACCACATGCTACAGAGACCTCAACCTCATTACCCCAATCAACAGAACATGCTGGAGGGACATGTTCATAACCCAGAGACTGCCCATGCTATGAAATAGACTTACTATACATGTCAAACAGAGCACCTCACTGGCCCTCTTCAAGAGAAATCTTGATGAGTGGATGGGAAATTTACCCCAGGGATCATTTCAGTGGCTCTAGTCGACAGAGGCACTGGGAATTAAGGTTGGGTGGCACGATGCCAGGGTAATTCTATGGTATAGGCTTGTAAAGGCTCCAAGGCCATTAGCCTAGTACACACCTATGAACCTATGAATGCAAAACAACAGCATTTATGTGGAGGGCTCATCCCCCGCACTCTTCAATGTGGGGCTTTGAATCTAAACCCCTTTTTTATATATATATGCTAACATCATGCTTGTGTAGCCACCACTACTGAACAATATCCTGCAACTTACACTCTAGTCAACTACAACACCTGTTAACTGAGTACAGATTCAAACAAAAACAGACTAATTTCAAATGAACTGTTAATATATATATATATATATATATATAGATATATGTGTGTGTGTGTATACAAGAGTAGTCCAACATATTGAAAGGCCATAATGTTTTGTCGTCATGCTTAGGCTGACAGAAGAGATGGTTGACAAGTGTGTGAGATCGACAGTCCCTAGGGTTGGGAAATATGCCCTTTCCCTGAGGACTGAGCAATCTCAATGTTGGAATAAATAAGTAGCAGGGGTAAACCCCTGAACAAGCATGTTTAAAACTGTCATGCTCCAAGGCTATTCATCTTAGCGTGGGCAGTAGAGTGTCAGTCTTGTTTGTAGACATTAACATGTCAACATTTGGGCATCAGTATTTTGGCTCTATGACTTAAGGTACTAGACTCATATATATGTGTATGTATATATATATATATATATATATATATATATATATATATATATATATATGTATAGAGAGAGAGAGAGAGAGAGAGAGAGAGAGTCTTGTGTGTATGTATGCATGTATATATATATATATATATATATATATATATATATATATATATATATATATACATATATATATATATATATATATATATATATATATATATATATATATATATATATAGATATATAGATATATATATAAAACAAAACAAAACTGCAATAACTAAGGTAAATGAAGAACTGTACTAATAAAACATCAAACTTCTTTGTTATAAACTAAAAGAAAGATACTCAAAGGTAAAACTGATGCTAAGCACTTTCATTCTTTAATGATATCTAGAACTTCTTTTTTTTCCAAAACATTTTTATTTTGTTTTCATTATAAACATATGCAAATCTACATATAACAAATACAATAAAACGATAACAAAATTATTTACAATATTTACATTCATCCGTGATAAAAAATCATTTTATCCATGAGACGTTATCACTATTTGTTCAGAAGGTTTTCCAATTTTTGCCATGCTATTTTTTTATGAGTAATGTTATGAGTTCTATAACAAATGGTTTGCAGTTCTTTTTTACAAATAACTTTTGCTAAATTAATAAATTCTTTAAACATCAAATCTTGTTTACTTTTCCAGTTCAAAGTAATAACTTTTCTGGCAATTGCAAGAATTGACCAGAGTAACTGAATCTAAGAATTAGGTATTACATTAGGTATAGGAACACTGAATAGGATTAGTGAGTTTGAAATATCTCAGTTATCAGACCATAAAGCCTTTATAAAATATCTGAAGTCTTTCCAGTATTGAACAACATTTCTACATTCAATGAACATGTGAACCCAGTTGGCCTCTTGTAATTCAAAACATTTCCAACATTTACTTTCACTGTTTTTGAGTCATCCGTGGTGGTGCAGCAGTAGCGTTGTTGCCTCACAGCAAGAAGTTCTCCCGTTCAATTCTCGGCTGAAGTGCAGGGAGTGCCTTCTGTGTGGAGTCTGCATGGCCTCCCCGCGGTTGGATGGGCATTTGAAAGACATGCGTAAATGGGCGTGCCTTCGTTGAAGGTTGGACATCAAGCTGGCACCTCGGCGTTCATGAAAATCTACTGTCAATCATTAGTGGACCGGAGTTCCGCTGTGGCGACTCCTAACCAGGAAAAGTCAAAAGACAAACAACAACAACAACTTTCACTGTTTTTGAGTATAAGATTTATTTTATGTGGAATATATAAACTCCTATTCATAAATTGCCATGTATGCACTCTCCAATATAATGAAGAAGAGGTACCATACGTAGATTTCGATAACAGTTTTTTTGATTCATCAGATATTTGTTCTCCATTAATCTTTACATAGTAATTCCAAAACTCTGAGTCAAACTTTAGAGTGTTTTCTCTTAGTATCTTATAGACAGGTGAGATACTTAATTTTTGATTATCTGTCTTTTCAAGACACCTAATAAAAAGCTGGATCAAACTAAGTATAGATTCAGTCTCTAGGTTGATTGATCCTCTCATTTTGTTTTCTCTAAACTGCTGTAATGAGTGTATAAACAACCAACTGTCTTAACTATTATCAAAACTACATAGAAGAGAGTTTAGTGGTTTAATACTCTTATTTTCAAAAAGCTGATGCCAGAATGTCAAGTTATTTTCCTTTAATGTTTGCATCGCATTGATGTTGAAAGAATCCAGACAATCAGGGGAGTATGCTATAGGGAATATAAGAAATAGGAATTGTTTAATGTTGTAATTACAATTAGTTATATTTTAAAGTTATTAAATATTTGATTAATGCCATAAGAAAAATGATCAAACTTCTTATTAAATAAATAAAATTCACATAAAAGCCATGAACTCTACTTATTCCGTATTGTTCCTTAAATTGATGTTCTATAATTCTGACATCAGTTATATGACTCTCATGTATTATTTTCCAGCCAGATATTTAGGTAGGTGAGATCCAATGTAATATTACATTAATAATAACTGATTTGGAATAAAGATCTATGCTAGGGAATGCTATCCCATTACTGTTCCAAGCTCTAATGTGCCATTTATATGCAATCCTAAGTTTTAAGGGGAACCATAAAAATGTAACTAGCATGGAATCTATTTTTTTAAATAAGTTTTTGGGAGGGGATAGTATCAATGACTGCATATAAAACAAAATTCTAGGTAAATTTATCATTTTAATTAAAGAGAGCTATCCTCCATTGTGAAGAACATTTTATTCCATCTTTTGATTAGTTCACTAATGGTGGTAATTAAATTATTGTAGTTTAGTTTAACAGATTCTTTCTATGTACTCTTTATACTGACACCCAAATATTCTAATACATCATTCTCCAAATTAAGCAGGCTATTTTCTCTTAAGTTTTTGTTGATCTTTTTGTTAATTACTAATGTTTTGGATTTATTATGATTAAATTTAAGCCCTGAAATTCTTTCAAACTTGCTTAAGGTATTTATAACATCATGCAAAGAACCATCAATATCACCCATCGTTAACAACATATCATCAGCAAATAATTGTATCTTAGGACAATAGTCCTTATTAACTTGAAAGCCTTTTATATGTTGCTTGTTTCTGATATATGTAGCAAAAGGTTCCATTGAAAGAGCAAACAATAATGGTGACAAAGAACAACATTGTCTAGTTCCCTTGAGGATTTCTAGTGGTGAGGATAGACATTATCCGATTTTCACATAAGCTTGTGCCCCACTATAAATTTTCATTAATAAGTTGACAAAATCTGAGGAGAATTCAAAAACAATCAGAATTCTTTGTAGATAAGACCAACTAATAGAATCAAAAGAATTTTCTATGTCTAGGCTGATAATAGTTAGTTGTTTTTGTATTTGCATGCTATATCTATTAATGATAGTAATTTAATAATGTTATCTTGCACTTTTCTCTGAAGAATGAACTCTGTTTGATCATTGTGTATTAGATTAGGTAATATTTTCTTTATCCTATTAGCTAATATTGTCATGAAAATTTTATATATATTTTTTTTTATTTTATTTTTTTATTTATTTATTTATCATTTGTTGACCGGGAAAGTCCGACTAGGTTCCACAGAGCCTGTTTTCAGCGGAGGCCCGGGGAGAAATGCTCCAGATGCATGTCTTTGGAATGACATAATAATCAGTAATAATAATCAATAATAATGAATAATCAGTGTTTAGTAATGAAATTTGGCCTATATGAATTACAAGATTTGGGGTCCTTACCTTATTTTAAACTGGGGGAGATAACTGAATATTTCCATGATGGGGGTGTCATACATTTTTGCTTAATCATAGTAAAGGCCCTCATCATTTTCTTTATTATATATTCAGGAAAGATCTTATATAGTTCAGGAATTATTCCATCCAGTCCTGGAGCTTTATTATCTTTTACATTTTTTATTTGCTGTTTCACTTCTGTTAGTGTTATTTGTTTATTTAATATATTATTTTGTTGCATTGACACCTTAGTAGTTATATTTTCTTGAATAAAAGTATTTATTACATTATCTGTCTCCAAAATGGTGTGTTATTATTTATATCTTTAAAGTAGTTTTTGAACACTTCTAATATGCCCATTAAGTTAGATGTACTCTTAACTGAACCATCACTTTTAAATTTAATCTCATTAATAAGATTTTGATTGTTTATTTTTTGAATCTTACTGCTATTTTATGTAGATATTTAGGATTTACAGCATAAGACTGTAATTTCAAATTTTCAGGTTTATGGCTAACTTATGATTCAAAACTTCTAAGTATTTTTGATTTAACTTAGTAATTGCTTTATGTGCTACTTTGTTATTTGGTTTTGCATCCATTTTTATCCTGTCTATGTTTTCTTTTGTAAGTCTAAAAGTTCTTTGCCCCACTCTCTCCTTTTTTTAAGGTACCAAGATTTTATTCTACCATACTTTAAAGGTGTCCCATAGTATAGTATCAGTCACTTCACCATTATCATTTGTTTCCATAAACATGTCTACTTATTTCATTATCCATTCCCTAAAGTCTTTTAACTTAGTTATGTAAGCAGAAATTTTCTGTAGAAATCTTAAATCATCTGTATACGTAGTTAATGTAAAGTTTATAGCATTGTGGTCTGAAAGTGGATGAGTCATTACAGATACATCACTTATTTTAGAGTATATATTATTTGATACAAAGACCTTATCAATGTTTCTTTGTGTACCAAACTGATATGAATAGTGAGTATAGAATAAGGAATAATGTTCTCTTAGACCATGTATATCTTTAAGGTTCATCTGGTTTGTAAAGTCATTTAACTTCTTGGCTTGAGATGTTAGTTTTATTTTACCATTTTTAGAAGTATCATTGCCTGATAATAGGCAGTTAAAATCACCTGTTGGTATAATTTCCCCTTTTGCATTTAAAGTAATCAGGTCCAGATATTTGTCAACATATTTAGTACTTAGTCCTGGTATCTTGTATTAATGAAAGTATAATACTTCCTACTGATTTCCAAAATAACCATGCTTAGCATCCCATCTTTATCTGAAATTATATCTATAATTCTTGGCATAGTATAAGTATTTTTCCATAGAATAAGAGTGCCCCTTCTCTTAGTCAAAACATGAATCAGCCAGATGTTTTAACCATTTTGTCAGTCATCTATCTAACATTTTTCATGTAAGGATCTGTTGACACTAAGGGCATGTTTACTTGGAACAAATGTGTAGTTTGTCAGTCCATTTATACTGGCTCTGAGTTCAGGTTTCAACACTGAAACATTACAGTCTGTTTTAAAAATCATTTTGATTGCCATTCTAAGTTTTTAGTTTATGTATTAGTGTGTAATTCTTGCAATGCATTTTACGTTAAGAACATGTGGCAATTATCAGAAATAAAGATGAAAAAAAACACTCTAGGAAGACACAGTTTATGCTGTCCTAAGTTTATTGGTTTCAAATTTCTCATATTGGAACAAGTTAACCATTTTGTTGGAGATTGTGAGACTTTGCTTGAACTGAAAGAATTGTGATGGCAGTTATTACTTAATGCTGAGACCCCTCCTGGACTCAATGAAAACTAGAATGTTAAATGTGTATTGAGATGGGGAGTCTGACCACTCCCACTTTATACTAATATTTGTTAATGTATATACAGCTGTACAAAACGTGTAGATTCTGATTGGTTAATTTTTCCTCACTGTGTTCTCAGAAGTTATATGCTATTGTCATGGTTACATCTCTCTCTCTACCTTGTGCACCTTACTTATCCCCGACATTTTTTAAATTTTGTCAGTTCTGAAGAAGTTCTAGATGTCATTAAAGAATGAAAGCACTTAGCATCAGTTTTGCCTTCGAGTGTCTTTCTTTTAGTTTATAACAATGAAGTTTGTTGTTTTTTATATATATATATATATATTATACATGGGTCAACTTCACATGATTGAAATCTGAAAATACTGAATTTCATTTGACTGAGACCTCTTCTTCTTTCGGCTTTTCCCAATTAGGGGTCGCCACAGTGGATCACCTTGTCCACTCATGATTGGCAGTGGAGTTTTACAGTGTTGAGTTGCCAGCCCGGCACCCAACCTTCCACAGAAGACACACATACACACACACTCACGCCTAGGGCCAATTTGGAGTATCCAATCCACCTGCAGCATATCTTTGGGAGGAAACTGGAGCACCCAGAGGAAACCCACGCAACCACAGGGAGGACATGTAGACTCCACACAGAAGGCACACCATCCGAGGATCGAACCGGAGAACCTCTTGCTGTGAGGTGACAACGCTAACCACTGCATCACCATGGCCGCTCTTCATTTGACTGAGACCACAATACCTAAATTTCAAAATTCTGAAAACTTGCTTGACTGAGTCTCATTATACTGAAAGCTCACAATTCTGAATTTCAAAATACTGAATTTTAAGCCATAGACGTGGTGTGTTTCCTTTTACCTGTCACTTGCTTGTAATAAGAAAACAGTACTTACGTATTATCGTAACCACATTCTGAATGTGTCATAATTCTTGGCATTATGGACAAAAGAGTGTTTGTGTTTTGGCAGGGGTGGATAATGCACTGACCAGCTATCTGTGACACTGGATATCACCAGGGAGCATTACTAAGACCCAAATTCCTCTTCCAGCAGGACGTCCGTTGGCGACATTTTTTTAAATGAAACCCTCGACACAACCGTGCAAGCAGAACACAGCAAAACCATGTAAACGGAGTATTTACTCCAAATCATAATTAGAGAACTACCTCTGCATATGTAAGCACAGTTGAAAATATGTACTTCAGGAATGACTACAACTGTGTTTCTGTTGGCCATGTACCCAAAAATCCAGCCAGAAAATACATAGACATACTCCTTTCAAGAAATGACATTTTCTGAACGGATTAAATGACCCGCCTTTGCAGCACATTCCCTTCCCTAGAAATGTTGTAAAGGTTGAGGGTCCTGACACCAGCCAAAAAAGGGGTAAAAGGTAACGTCTGCAGACATGAAACTTTTAGCAATAAGCACACAAAACATGGGATGACACTCCCGGGGGCCAGCATGGTATGTACAGGATGGAAAGGGAAAGCTGATGGAGTGAATTTCTTTGTTTTCTCAACCGAGTTCCAAAAGTAGCCAGTACATTTTCTTCACATACCACTGGGCTCGTCTCAACTCCGATTTCCAGAACAGTAAAATATCGCATCCAGGTTACTAATCTGTCAGAAATCATGACATTAAGGACAGTAACTTGTTTGTCCATAATGTCAAAATTTATGACAGATTTCTAACCTGGCTGCGAGACAATCAGAATGTGGTTGCGATAATACGTAAGTACCAAGAAAACATTACTGTAACTTAAAGTGCTGACTGTCAGAATATTGATAGTAGTGTAGAAAGTAGTATTGTAGTGTTTCTAAATGTGGGTATGTCTCTGTACATTTTTATGGGAAGTACCTAAATTAATATGGTGAATGTTTCGTGGTATCCCAGCAGTAGTGGCAGTGTGTATAGTACTGTAAGGAAAGTAAACGGTATATACACTTTTCCCCACTGTAGTGCAATCCTGGAGTTAGTATATATATATATATATATATATATATATATATATATATATATATATATATATATATATATATATCTATAGGTGATGTTGTGTGGGGTGCAGCCCCCACACTGGGGGTGTGTGGGGCATAGCCCCCACATAGTTTTTCAGTTTTGGAAATAGTTAGTGTTTGGTGTTGTAAGGGTGCATGGCTATGGCTTAAAGTTCAGTATTTTGAAATTCAGCATTGTAAGCTTTCAGTATAATGAGACTCAGTCAAATGAGTTTTCAGTATTAAGTATTATGGTCTCAGTCAAATGAAATTCAGTATTTTGAGAGTTCAGTCACGTGAAGTAGACCCATACACACACACATATACATATATATATATATATATATATATATACAATATATATATATATATATATATATATATATATATATATATATATATATATATAAATATATATATATATATATATATATATATATATATATATATATATGCATACATGCATACAGGCTGGCCTTAAGCCAGTTGTCCCAATTAAATGTAATAGGGACCCACGGCTATCAGAATCTCACATTTCTGACTTTAAAAGTCATTGATCCTGCAAATACCAGTTGCCTAACCTCCATCTTGTAGGAGGAAGAAGGATTTCACAGGAAATGATGTAGAGGTAAGATATTAGTGAGCTAAAGCAAGGCATTTAAGGATATGTAGGCTTGGAATAGACTACATATCCTTAAATCCTTTGAGACTTTTCTTTGTAGTGAGTGAGTAGACAGTGTGCAGAAGGCATTCACAGTAAGTGTAGTTATTTGCAACTCAGAAGCAAGCTCAAGCTGTACTTTTTTTTTAAACAACCAGGGACAGAAGGTAAGTACTTTTTCCTCAACAGGCAAATCCAGATATTCACAATTGTCTGGTAATCAGGCATTTATCTTGAATTGGAGATGGGGGTTTGTTTTTGAGGGTTGGTGGTAGGATCTTGACTAGGGAGGCAGTTGGTAAGGTTCAGTACTGCTGCTACTACCCCTGCCACCAGTTATTTGCTTGCCAAAATACCTCATTCAAATGAGCCTGCTGTGATATTGTCTGGACTATGGACTCAGTTGGTTAACATCCCAACCACTCCTACACTGAATATCTATCTCAACTGTCCAGACTTTCACACCTGTCTTCACAGATTGTCCGTTTTTTTTCTCATAATTTTGGTCTGTAAACTTTTAAATGAATTAGAATGATATTTAAAAGTTGACCCTGGTTTGAGGCCTTTGTCTTGCCCCCCCCCCCCCCAAATTATGTTTGGTTCTGTCTGAATGTTTTGAGCAAATAAGTTGAGAGTTATGATGGATGCTTACTCAAACATATTAGACACATAGCTGAAGGGATGATTATTGCTAATAGGGGTCTTTGACGTGTGAACAATCAGCAACAACAAGTTGTGTTCCATCCAGCAAACTAGATGCTACAGTTCTGAGCTGTATGTCTCGCAGGGGGTTGGAACAATAAATTGCTTATATGTTTGTTCACTTCATACATACTTCAAGAGTATCGGCTTGTGCTGTAGGTGCCACTAATGCTGCTAACCTGTCCCTGATTTTTAGAAAATGTCCTTGACTATTGCCTCATATATTTGTTCTGATCCTCTTAAATTTTTTGATTTTTTCCGGTAAATGACTGAGGGTTACAGGTGTTAAGTAATACCAGACATTACAGTACCAATTCGTATTGTTCTGAAAATTAATGCTGATGCAAAACCTCTTGTTCTATTAACTTTGTAATATTTAGAAAATGACCTTGGTTTTGGGCCTTTGTCTCCCCTAACACCATTATTTTTGGTTTTGTCCAGGATTCTTGAGCAAAGAAGTTGAAAAGTATGATTGTCTATTGCTAGGTCAAATTAATTATGAGTAATCCTGAGTATCACTGACTGTAATCATTTTGTGACACAGTCCATATGTAGTCAAAGCAATTATTATTTTAACTGATGTGTGAAATTTGGTGATTTATTTCCCTTACTTTGTGACATTGCAGTTTGAGTATTTAAAATGTCCATGTTCCTTGCAGTTCCATATTAAACAGGTCTGTCAGCATAACACATTTATTTTTTAACTGATAGCAGCCATGGCTGGTAATAATACTGAATCATATTAATTCATCAATGGTGCTGCGGTAGCGTTGTCGCCTCACAGTAAGACGTTGTCCTGTTCGATTCTCAGCTAGAGCGTGTTCTGTGTGGAGACATGCGTGAATGGGCGTACCTTTGTTGAAGGTTGTGCGTCAGGGCTGGCAACTTGGCACATAAAAATCTACTGCCAATCATTAGCGGACCGGAGTTCCGCTGTGGCAACCCCTAACCGGGAAAAGCCGAAAGACACAACAACATATTAATTCATCAAAAAATGTTTATATGCTGCATAAAGTAACACCTTTAATTTTAGTTATCCTGTGAGTTTCCTAGCTGATATTGTTAATAAACTGTTTATGTGTAATTGTTGTACATTTCATCTATTTCTTCCAGCTTATAATAGGTAGTATTCCACACTTTGGAAATGGAAGATTCAGAGCTATGCAAGCTGTAAAAATCAAATTAGTCTCCTTTTTTACTCTCATCCTATACACTTATACATGCTTCTGCTTTCATTAGCTGTATAGTTTGGATATCTATTTCAAGGTGGACTGGAAAGTTAAGGGTAATTTTCTGCGAATCTGAGATGCAAGCAATATTTACAATTTGCTTATACAATGTCTTTCTCTGTGTGTGAAAGCAACATGCATCTGGGTCAGTATATGTCATCAACCTTAGACAAAAGCAGTAGCAGCACCAATACCACCATTTGTGTGTGTGTATAGGATATGTAGGCTTGCTCCATATGTAGGCATCATCCTCACTAATGGAGTAGCTGTTAACAATCCCTGATTTAGCTTCATATTTTGGTCTGTTCCTAATAAAATTTGTGTCTTTGAAGTAGATTGGTGTGCATTGCAGTGACTAAATAATGACAGGCATATGGATTTCATACTTCTTATCCTTCAAAAAATGCTTGGTAATACAAAGCTTGTTATTTATTTATTTATTTATTGTCATTTGTTAACCGGGTTGGTCCAGCTGAGCCAAAGGCCCGTTTTCAGTGGAGACCCGAGGAGAAAAGCTCCAGTTACATTACAGTCATTCAAGACAAATATTTATATCAGAGATGGCATATAACAAGATAAATATACAACAAAGTGAAAATAATCAATTTAACAGTTATGTGCAGGTTTAAGTATGTATATATACAGTAGCAACAAGTAAGTCTGGATGTAGAGATTTATTTAAAGGAAGTGGGGTGTCGGTGTGTTGTATTAGCACTATGGAGAGGAGAAGGAAATGAGGAAAGAGAAAGATATGAGAGAAGAGAGTAGATTTAGGAGGAAACAGAGGATAAACAGAGAGAGAGAGATGTGAGAGAAGAGAGCGGATTAAGGATGGGGGTAGCTAGAATCAAGTCAGAACTTGACAGGGGCAGGACCAGGTGTTTAGGAGATAGTGTTTAAGTTCAAGTTTGAACTGGGACTTATGAGGGATGTTTCTTATATTATGTGGGAGGGAGTACCAGGAGTGGGCTACTTACTGAGTATTTGTATAGTGACTTCCCTAGATTTTTCCTGGGTTTGTAGATGTCCAGAAGATGTTTGTCAGGTGTACGAAGCTGACATTGGGGGTTGTATAGTGCTACAATGTTAGAGATAGAGGGCCAGGAAGTAGGGTTATAAAGAACAGTGTGTTATATGTAGTTGAGGAAGGAGCAGTTGTTCGGGGAATTCATGCCATTTCAGAGACTTCAGGGCATAGTGACTTCCCTAGATTTTTCCTGGGTTTGTAGATGTCCAGAAGATGTTTGTCAGGTGTACGAAGCTGACATTGGGGGTTGTATAGTGCTACAATGTTAGAGATAGAGGGCCAGGAAGTAGGGTTATAAAGAACAGTGTGTTATATGTAGTTGAGGAAGGAGCAGTTGTTCGGGGAATTCATGCCATTTCAGAGACTTCAGGGCAAGGCAGTGGTGGGATTTATAGGGGAGATTGGAGGCAAACTTAGTTATTTTGTTATAGGTTTGCTCTGGTTTGCTGGGAAGAGTTGACTGGAGGTTAGTAAGGACAGGAGCAGCATACAGAAGACAGGGTAAAAGGAGAGATGTGGCTGGGAAAGGTTTGGACAAGGGAGGAAGAAATCTATGATTACGGTACAGGAGGCCATGTTTTTGGTAGATTTTCTTTATGCATTGATTGATATGCAAATCAAATTTTAGTTCATCATCTATGGTGACACCAAGTAATTTAGTATGTGGTTCAGGTCTGATGATGGTATTGTTAACTGAGGTGATAGTGAAAGAGGATTTATGTTGTGTTAGTGTTTTAGGAAGAAAAAGTAGAAGTTTAGTTTTTCGGGGATTTAAGATTAGTTGATTATCAGTGAGACAGGTTTCAATGGAAAAGAAAGTGTTTTGGGTAAGAGAGAGAAGCTCAGGGACACTGTGGGCAGTAGTAATAAGGGTGGAATCATCAGCATATTGTAAGAGTGTTGAGAGATTAGTAGCAGAGCTTAAGTTATTAGTGAAGATATTGAACAGGAGGGGACCCAAAATAGAGCCTTGGGGAACACCAGTGTAGACCAGCAGAAATGGGGAGGTGACAGTTTGCCAGCATGCAGATTGTAGTCTATTAGTTAAATAACTAGTGAACCAGGCTAAAAAAGGGGTAGAGAGGTGAAGGTCACAAAGTTTAGTAAAGAGTTTAGAGTGGGAGAGAGTATCAAAAGCCTTAGAAAGGTCAAGGAATAGACAAGAAAGAAGTAAGTTGTTACCACGGGCTTCTGCTACAGTTTGGGTGAATGAGAGTAGAGCAGTTGATGTGCTGTGATGGGGTCTGACACTGTGTTGGGTGGGAGTTAAGACAGTGTTGTCAAGTAAGTGCTTGAGTAGCTGACAACGATCACATTTTTCTAGTATTTTGGAAAGTGGGGCTAGTATAGCAATGGGACAATAATTTGAGGGATCAGTGGAGTTACCACCTTTCTGGAGAGGGATTGTATAAAAGGATTTCCATAAATCAGGGACAATAGACTCGGTAATGGAATGATTAATGAGGATAGAAACTGGTAGGCAATTGAATTGGCAGCAATTTTAAGGAAGTGGGGGGCAAATTGTCTACAGAGGTAGAGCAAGGTAGTTGGGATTTGATAAAGGCAGTGGGAACAGCTTGTAAGGAAATGTTATTAGAAGAAGAAGAAGGGCTGTGGGGGTGAAGGAAAATAAAAGAGTTTGGGAGTTTGTTGAGTTAGTTTTTGGATTGTTTCTATGATGTAATTGTTTAATAGGGCAGCAAGATTCAGTTGCAGTACTGAGGATGAAGTGGTTGGGGGTGGGAGGGGTATTGGGGTGGAAGATAGAACTTCTTGGGGTTGGCATATGGGCTGCAATGGTTGGAAATGACAAATTATTTTTTATCATTAATGATCAATTTTTTACACTTGTTTCTGAGTTCTTTGTAATGTTAGAATAGTGGAGGGGGGTTATTTTTGAACCAGCTTTTCCAGGCAGTGTCCATCTGGTGCATAATAGAGTGTATTTGCTTGGTGAGCCAGGGGGCACAGTTTGATTTTAGTCTGATTTTTCTAGATGGAGCCATGGTGTTTAATATGTCTAGAAATATTTTGCTGAAGGCATTTACAGCATAATTTATGGGGAGGTTATAAAGGAAGGTCCAGTTGATGTTGGACAGTGTAGAGTTAAATTTGTTTGGGTTGAAGTGGGTCAGATTGTGACATACTCTGTAGAGGTGTTTTTTGGGTGATTGTTGAGAGTACATATGGACATAGGTGGGGGAGTGGTCACCGAGAGAGTTGGAAAGTGTGCCAGGGTTATGATAAATACAGGGATTGGAAGTTAGGATCCAGTCTATAACAGATCCAGAGGTAGAGGTTTTGTTGGTCCTGGTAGGGGAGGATATGAGTTGATGGAAACCATATAGATTGAGGCCATGTGTAGGGGAGGAGGAGAAGAGTAAAGCCCAATCAATGTTTACATCACCAAGTATAATGGTTTCATAGGCAACATTGTTGGAGAGCCAGGGCAGAAAGCTTTCAAGAATAGCAATGTTGTGACGAGGGGGCATGTAGATGAATACAATGGCAACTTTTTTGTGGAGGTTAAGATGGCAGTTTACGATGAGGATTTCTGCAGGAGCAAAGCTGGGTAAGGGAGCTGAGAGTGGAAAGATAGTAAGTTGGTTGGAGTATAGTTTGGCAACACCTCCACCTCTGTTATTAGCTCTGAATACTCAATAGATTTTGTAACCAGGAGGTAGGATTTCTGGGTTAGAGATGTGAGGCTTTAACCAGGTTTCAGATAGGGTTAAGATATGAGGGGAGTTAAGTTGGATCCAAGAGTGCAATTCAGTTGTTTTGTTAGCAATGCTTTGGATATTTAGAGAGAAGATAGGGATTTATTCTAGCAAATTTTGAAGAATATAAAAACAATGTTTAAAATTTGTTCCTGATTTTGGGTCTTTGTGTCTGACTTGAGCTAAAAATTTCAAAGGGCAGGGATCCATAATTGGTTGTACTGGATGGCTTTGATAGTAGCACATTCAGATACATTTCTGGGCTACTATTTATGAATTTATTCATTTATCTGATCTCAGACATCTGAAGTAAACACATTTCATATATGTGACTGTAATAGATGGTCTCATCTTTGTGTGTGTGTGTGTGTGTGTGTGTGTGTGTGTGTGTGTGTGTGTGTGTGTGTGTGTGTGTGTGTGTGTGTGTGTGTGTGTGTGTGTGTGTGTGTGTGTGTGTGTGTGTGTGTGTGTGTGTGTGTGTGTGTGTGTGTGTGTGTGTGTGTGCGTGTGTCCATGTGTGCAGAGTGCAGCCAGCATAGCTGTGTCAACTGTCCCCAGTCTTGCCTCATATTTTTGGTCTGTTCCTTGAAAAATTTCTGCTTTTTTGGCAAATGGGGATACATTGCAATGACTAAATAATGACTGGCGTGTGAGTTTCAGACTTCACATCCTTCATCAGAAATGTTTGTTGATACAAACCTTGTTATTCTAGCAGCTTTCTAAGTATATAAGAGCAATGTTTAAAATCTGTTCCTGGCATATAGTCTTAATTCCTAATCTTTTAAGTCTAGTTTGCTAGTGGAGGAGGGATTGGAGCTTGGGGTCAGAGAGGATTACGGCAAGAGTTAAGGTGTGATGTTGGGTGATGAAAGGGATGTAGCTTGGGGACCCCCAAAAAATGTCCCAAAGTGGACCCACGGTTGCTAAGTAGCACAGCAACACAATGGAGAATCATGATTTCTGATGGATTTTAAAACTGAATGCTTGGAAAGGTAAGGCCCAGTGAGTTCAATTAAGATTACAGTATTTTTTGTGGAAAAACAAACACTTAAAATGGGCATGATATGTTAGTAACACAAATTTCTTTCCCAAAAGTTAACATCTGAGGGTGAAAATGGCAAATTTAACAGCAAGACATTCCTGATGAACAGCTGTTTGCCTGCAGTCTGCATTGCTTCCTGTTCATGAAACAGACTGTTCATTTCCATTCATGTTTAATGACAAAACTGGCCCTGCACATACTTCTGAAGTATCTGCAGCCACAGCAACTGGTTTTGAGAAGTCAGGTTTCACCAGCATGAGGTCAGAACATAGCAAATCCTTCAATAGCCTAACAGCTCCCATACTTGTCCATTTCACCTTTATAGCAGCATTGCCCTTGGTTAGGTCATTTAGTGAGCAGCCTGTGGTGGCAAAAATTAAAATAACATTTTGATGATAACTGGCCATCCCTAAGAAGGCTTTAACTTTTTTTTCTATTTATTGGTTGGCAAGGGCCAGTTCCTCACTGCTTCACTTTTTCAATATGGGATTTTATTGCCCCTCTACCGATTACATATATGAAGCATTTGGCTTCTGTCATGCAAAACCTGATTTTGGAAGCACTGACTGTTAAGTCCTGTCTGTCTGAAAGAGTTCAATATTGCTTGCACTTTAGATAAATGTGATTCCAAATCCCCTGATAGAATAATTATGCCATCAATGTATTCTGATGAGTAGCTAGCTTGAGGTTCCAAAACTCTCCTTGAGTCTGCAAAGTGGTAGGTAAGAAACCCAAAGGGTAAGTGTATAATGTAAAAGACCATCAGAGTAGAGAATGTTGTCTTTTCTTCAGAGGTCATAGAAATCTGTCAATGCTCCTTATTTAAATGGAGGTCAGAAACCTTGCTTTACAAACCTCTCTATCAGTTCAGCCACTCTCGGCATTGTGTAAGTGTCAAATGTAGATATATCATTCAGCTTCCGGAAGTCATTATAAAACATCATGAACACATCTGGCTTGGGGACTCTGCAATAATTTCTGTATTAAGTATTTTCTTTACTTCTACATGTATTGCATTTATTTGGGACTCTGCTATCCTATACAGCTTCAAATTTATCTTCTCTCCTGGTAACATTTGTGTTTTTGGCAGCTCAGAAAAGGCCTCATTATTTGTCAGTAAAAACTATGTTACCATTTTTTAACCTTAGACAGTCCGTATGAATAGCAGGGATGGAATTATTAAGAAACACACTACTCATGCTTATATCAAATCCCAAGCTAATTACAGAAGTTTCAACTTCCTTACAGTGTTTTAGCCTGTTCACTGTTTTTCTCTTTCCAGTTTTTCTCATTTTGTAATTTACTTGATTTATTTTCTCTACTATTTCAAAAGGACATTGCCATTTTACCAGGAGCTTACTTACAGATTAGGGAACTAATACAAACCCTTACCTGGATTGAATTCCCTAAATCTAGATTTTTTTTATCAAGCACCCCCTGCTGCATGTATTGTGTCCTGTCCTTTGCATGCTCCTTAACTGTCAATATTGCAGATTTCTCAAGTGCCCTATTGCGCCTTTAAACAAGTTTTCTCCTCCTTCAGTTTCTTTTATTATATCCAGCAAACCTTGAGGATGCCTACTAAGTGAAACTTAAATGGGGTGTATCCTTTTGAGGATTGGGGCACTTAACTCACAGCAAATAGAGGTTAGGAAGTAACCAATCCCAATTCTTACCATTTTGTTTTATGGTTTTCTTTAACATACACCCTGGGGGGGTTATTAAAGCACTTCATTAAGTCACTGATCTGAGGATGGTATAAATCCCTTAACTGTTTTACTTTGATCTGGTGCATAACCTTGGACATAAATGAGGTTCCCTGGTCCATACGTAGTTCTTTGGGAATCCTTGGTCTGGAAAACATCCTTTCATCATTTTCTAGTTATCGATTTAGCAATGGCCTTTTGCAGGGGTAGTGCTTCAGGAAACTTTGTGGCATAGTCAATAATCACTAGAATGTACCAGTAGCCATTACTAGACTTTACTAGTAGATACACAAGATCTATGGCTAATGGAACTTCAGTAGTAGGCGTACATATTAGCAGATATTTGAACCAATGATGTGGTTCGGACTTTTGACAGTCTGGGCAGGCTGCACACTAGTTTTCAATGTCTGTCATTATACTAGAACAATAAAATCTGGCTAAAATTCTAGCTTTGGTTTTCTTGATTCCTAATGTCCTCACAAAATATGGTTATGTGCCAGTTTCTTATTGTGTGCTAAAACATTTTGGAACTAACAGTTGTCTCAGTATTTTTTTCTTGTCCTTATTTGCCCTATACAGTAAGTCATTCCTCATCTCTAAATACGGATATGAGATGGGACCAACCTGCTCCTTTATTTCTCCTTCTGATCTGGTTATGATTTCTTTGGGTCAGCTTAATTTGTTACCCTCCCTCTGTGCTGTCTTAAAATTTTCAGTACTTATCAGGAACACTTTTACCAGCATACCAATGTGAAGTAGAGGAAATGGCCTCTTTACCTAAGAACAGAGGTATATACACTTTTTCTTCTTCTTGCCATTCCTCTATATAAGCAAGCTCATGCCAGTGATTTCCTTCTGACGCTCGTTTTGGCAGTTTCTTTACACTTACTTCAGTAACTTCTGTCTCTTTTCTGTCTCTGAAAACACAATGCTGAGAATCACAGTTCTGATTTGCCCCATGTTTTGATATTATAGAGGAAAATGTAGAATTCTGTTCAAATTCACTTTTGCTTTTCCTTCTCTTTTAGAGTTTATAGCTATGGGGTCCCACACCCCTCTCTCTAAACAGACACCTTGCATAGGTTAGTGGCTGCAATCTTCTGACAAGTTTCTGTGTAATGTACTATGGGTGCCTTCTTTTATTTATTATTATTTATTTCCATTTGTTTACTGGGAAAGTTCAACTAGGCCTAAAATAGCCCATTTTCAGCGAAGGCTCGGGGAGAAAAGTTCCACAGTGATACAATATAGTAACAGAACAATATTTGTAATAACAGAACAATATTCATATAAGATACATAATCTCTACAGTACAATATTCATATAGGATACAACTTAAGCATATCGCACCTGAGGTACATATTGTAGAAGACAATAAAGGATTAAAAATACAAAGTTGGAATAAGGATGTACCATAAAAAAAAAAAATTAAAAGTTATACAAGAAGAAAGAAAGTTCATGGGCTTGTTGTGCAGTTGCTTAATGAGATAGAAAACTGGAGGAAAACAAAGAGTGTTGGGCAGGGGGATTTGTTAGGTGAGAAGGGCAGTGAGAAAAACAGTAAAGGGTAAGAGAAGTGTGTTTAGTGCAGCTAACCGGGGTTAGTGCAAGAGCAAAGCCAGTTTTTATTGAGATGTTCCCTCAGCAGTTGTTTGAATTTGGAAGAATTACAAGTATTGAGGATATTTTGAGGTAAGTTGCTCCAAGGTCTGGTTTTTGTGTGAATATAGGACATCTCCATAGCAATTATTTGACCTAGTGAATTTCAGAAGCAATTTATTTGATGACCTTAATGATCTACTGCAAATGTAGGACTGTACAAGGCTGCTGATAGATGGACAGTTGTCTGGGTGATAAAGTGTAGAATGTCTTAGAACTAGTTGGTTAAAGGCTAAAAGGTTGTGAAGTTCCTTCCAGTTTGTTGGTGTAGAACTTTGCAGTGATAAGTTCTTGTGCTTTACCACCAAATAATGGGTGAAGGTTCAGCAACCACAGGATGTCGAATTACGGTTAGCTGAATCCTGTGTTGCCGAACCTTCATATGTGCAAGTCCCTGGTTCAGCTAATGCACTGTGCATTCGCACATATGTGGTTGACCTTATTACTAAAGATCATGGTACAATGCAGATCTAGAAAGTTACCCTTTTCCCCACTGTAGTGTGATCTTAGAGTGGGAATTTATAATTTGTAGGGGGTGGGGGGGCTGCAGGGGGGCTTGCCTCCCTGCAAAAATGTGAAGTTTAGTGTTATGAAAAACATTCGTACTGATGACAACCAGAACTTAAGTTACTGTTGTGAAAGGTGCAGGGGAAATAGTATGTCAAATAATGCCGAATTTGAATAATCGGCATGATGTTCGACATACTGACCCAGTTAATGTTCCGTCTTCGGTGTTATGAGTCGCTGAACTGAACGTTTTTTTTTTCTTGTCAGTTGCAATTTTGATAATAAACCAGTTCTTGCAGGTTGATTGGAGGCAAATCTGGCTACTTTTTAATAGCAGGATTCTAGTTTGTTTAAGTCACGTTTTCTTAAGGTAATGAAAAATGGGAGAGGCATATAACAGGGTGGAAAGAAAGTGAGTTCTGCAGATTACCTGTCTGGTGGAATCAGTTAGGAAAGGCTTTATTCTATATAGGGATCCAAGTTTGAAATGGACTTTCTTGATAGCCAGGGCTAAGTGTTTATTTAATTTAGGTATTTGTCAATAGTGACCCCTAGAAGTTTTGTGTGATCTACTGGTTGGATAATGGTATTGTTAGATGAATAAATAGTGAAAGTAGTGGGGTCAATAGTTTTTTTTTTTTTTTTTTTTTGCTACAGGAGAAGACCATTCATTTTGTTTTAGAAGGGTTAAGAATCAGTTGTCAGTTAGAGAGGAATTTTTCCTATATCCATAAATGATTGGTGGGTTTTATTGGGAAGAGCAGAAAGGGATGAAGCAAAGCATATGAGGGAGGAATCATCAGCATATTGAACTATAGCAGCATGTTGGGTGGACGTACAGAGCCTATTTGTGAATGTGGTAAAGAGTAGAGGACCAAGAATAGATTCTTGGGGTACACTGACAGAAATAGGTAAAGGAGATGAAAGTTTATTTTGCCATTTAACTGCCTGTTGACGGTTACTTAGGTAGCTTTTTAGTCTTTGTACTAGCTTCATTCACTAATTTAACAACTGTGGTTTTATGCTAAAACTTAGTAACAGGTATCTGAATACACACAGGTTCATCTATCCCTTCCAAAGACAGATTCTAGTCCCTTCTGAAATTACTATAGCTAACATTTTTGCATTGTCCTGACTGTGTTTTTAAAAGAGTATCAGGCTGCTGTTGATCTCTCATTCTTATTATGGGCATATTCAGGATTCAGAGCTGCTAAAAGTGTGTCAGTATAGTGGTTCCCCCTCCCATTTATACTAGGAGTGTATTCAGGACACTGTGGTCTTAGAAGTATGTCAGTGCACTACTGCTTCCCTTCCCTATTATTGCTTAAGATATTTTCAAACACAGAGTATCTAACTTGGATCCATCTCCCAGAGTTTTGACAGTGCCTTGATCTGGGCGAAGCCTCACCCTAATATAACACAGAGGGATAAATTAAAACCAAACCCACAGGATGTAATCATTCACCCAGCAGTGTCTGACTTTTCACATGTTATAGGATACTGTTTCCTATCCCCACAAACACATATTTATTCAACATTTCTCTTGTCACTTGATTTATGTCTGCCAGCATAAGGTTCCTTAATAAGGTAACCATTCATACAAAATGTAATAATAGGCTTAATTCATTTCTGTCAGTTAATACAGTTCATTTGGTTAACTTAGTACTACCAAAATGGCAATATGCTGATTATATCATTCTAATCGTTATTCTATCACATTCTACTGGCATATTTTCGTTATTAGCATGTAGGTCAAAAAACTGTTTTGAGGGATATAACATTCTCTTTATTATTTGCACAATATTTAGTAATGTGCTGCTTATTCACACATGTAAAACATGTTATTTCATTTGTTGATTTTTTTTTCCACAGGCATTTACACATTCTTAGGACCAGGCCAGAATTTTCAGCCTTAAATATTGCTTCATTAGCTAATAACCTTTAAATTCGGACAACCAAATTATCATTATTCTTAGGGTCACTCTGAAAAGTCCATTTATGCCAAATACTCGGGAGTTGTGTCTTTCGGCTTTTCCCGGTTAGGGGTCGCCACAGCGGAACTCCGATCCGCTAATGATTGGCAGTAGATTTTTACGTGCCGTGTTGCCGGCCCTGACGCACAACCTTCAATGAAGGTATGCTCATTCATGCATGTCTCCACACAGAAGACGCTCTAGCTGAGAATTGAACAGGACAACGTCTTACTGTGTGGCGACAACGCTACCGCAGCACCACCTATGCCAAATACTTGGGAGTACCCTTTTTAAATTCTAATTGACTTAGAATGTCTTTTATTTTGTTTTTTTTTACTGTTTATAGTTTCATAGGTGGTTACTAGACTATCAGCCCTAGAGCCCTTATAAGCCTAGCCATGTTAATCCTAAGTTGCCCCAATTATCCTTATTAGGTGGACATAATTTGCAGAGAGAGTCTATAGTCGACACCAACTATGGTGCCACCCCTGTGGTGAATTTCCAGTCTCCATCTGTCCCAAGTGTCTAGTTCTTTGAGTAATGAAAGACCCAATCTTATTTGACCTCCCACTTTTTTCCAAAATCAGTGGTGCTACAAATGCCTGCACTGGAGACCTAAACTCACACCAAAACATATGTAAGACTCGCTGGAGAGATAGGTTCCTAATACAGCACACTACTAAGCCTATGGAATAAGTTACCACCACAACTAAAAAACGGTAGCATTGGACTACATTTAAGGCTAGTCTTGACTACTGGACTAGCAGACACACACATAATCTGAAAGTCATGTATTGCTTGGTGTCTTATGGTCCATGTAATCACTTGTCTGAGTGTTATTTATATGTCCCTTTATTCTTACATCTCCTACACAAGTTTATTCTTTCATTTACCTTGTTTATTTTTATTTTGATTGTCGCTTGATTACCAGAAAAGTGTGATTGGGAAGGATCCCATTTTCAGTGGAGATCCAGGTAGAAAAATTCCAAAGTATTACAAAAACATTTTAAGAACAATAATTTTACAGTATTTATAAATACAAAATCATCTACAGTTTAAATTTCTTCACTTTCACCGCTTTTTGTATTGCACAGTGATGACTGGTCAAGTAGCTAGCATTGTCACCTATACATTTTTTTTTCTGGACAATCTGGAAATCATACCGATTGTCCTGTAGTCCAGAAAACACTGTGCAAACTCCTGTATTCTGTTTCAAAAAAGAAACAGACTATCAGAGTTCGTTCAATCAGCAGATTTACTATGCTTTTTTATGGAAAAGCATAGTAAATCCGTAGAATGAAGACATCAGGAATGCAAAAAGAGGGCGATCTTCCTCAGCTGACAATGGAGGTGATGTCACAAAATGAGTGGAAAGTGGGTGGAGAGTGGAGTAAATGGGTGGGGTTATGGGAGGTGCGAGGGGTGTGTCCTTGTTCCTGTTTTAACAGCAGCAAAAGGTGGCAAGTGGCAAAACTACTAGTAGCCAAATGTTCTCATTGGCTCTTTAGTAGTTATTGTTTTTCCACTGGTATACTGAAAGACCCTTTGCATTGATTCACACTAAATTGTCTTCTACAGAGTGATTTAGCAGTATTTGAAAAATAACATCTCTAATACTATACTGGCTAGGCTTCTGATAACCTGATTTAAGAAACTTCTAATAATAAGTTTAAAATATAATTTATATCACAGGTTTATGCTGTTATTGTTTTCTTTTAACTAAATGTCCAGTTATAAATCACCATTACTTGTGCCTCAAGAGACACATCTACTTTGAGTAACAGCTCTTATTTCAGTTTCTGATTCTCTAAATAATCAGCTCCTTCCAAGTCCATATTGGATCTCAGGGCCTCCTGGTGAGTTGAGCAAATGAAAAGACCTTGGCCCAGTTAGACTGGGCCCAGTTTTTCTGACTGGCATATCTTTCAAAGACAACAAGGTGTGCCTCTATGTCATTATATTTAAAAAGTTTTTTTAAAGGCAGGGTGATCTTTGTGATGACCATTTACCTGCCAACATGGTTATTTGCTGCTGTACGTATACCAGCCATTGGTCTATTATAATTTTAGAGTGTACTAACTCTTTTTATAGCTGCTCCATTGCTGGCAAACACAACAGACAAAAACACAAATTCCTCCCTTTTTTAATGGGAGAGTTTAACTCAAAAAGGTTGTGCTTGCAGTCTGTGATATGGTAATGAAATCCAGGTAATTTGGCATACAGCCATTGTCATATTATGCCCGCTGCCAGCCACAATGTAATACAGCAAGACAGTGGAGTCACTTGACTTAGGTTTTAGTGCACTTTATGTATAGTGACAAAACATGGGTCTATATTATGTTGCCGAAACAGCAACACAGCAAATGCCATTTCAGCGACATGTAAACATCGATCCACCACTTCCACAAATGGCCAGAACACTGATTATTTTTCCAAGGGAAAAAAAATCACTTGGCCATCACCATGTAATTGCCCTTTACCCCACTGTAATACAATCTCGAAAGTGGTATATTTAGTTAGGGAGGGTGTGGAGGGCACAGCCCCCCACATTTGTGGGTGTGGGGGGTGAAGCCCCCCACTTTGCAATGTTAGGTATGGTGTTTTACGTGTGGTTGGACTAATACTTTTTTTCCCTTGAAAAAAATCGATGTTCTGGCCATTCGCAGATGTGGTAGATCGATGTTTATGTGTCGCTGAAACGGCATTCACTGTATTGCCGTTTCAGTGAGATAATATAGACCCACAAAACATACAAAGTCATCATTTACAGTGACAAAAATGTAAAATTTCAGTGCTTGACCCTATATAATATAGCCAATTTAGGAGTTTACAGATGAATTCAGTCAGTTGCAGTCTGGCAAACAACTCACTGTTAATTAAATCTCAGCCTCAAGTCTCCAAGGTTTTTATTTAGCTACAGGCACAACTGTTGTGGTCAATTCAGTAAATTTACAGGTTTGAGTACTACTCATGCCTGCAGTTTTACATAGGATCATCCTCTAGGATTCCACAGATTCTATCCACAAAAACAGTTCCATGGAGTTACTACTCCAGACATCAATACCTCTTCGCAACAGGCATATATTCTAATTTCCTGTGCTTTCAGTCATTCTTTTTAAGAAGGTATCACATTCAGGTATTTTACATTATGAACTTCACATTACCTGAGTTAGTGCAGGCAATATATTTATTCTAGTATATGTACCTCTTCTAGGATGCTTGCCATATTGACTAGGATGTATGCACAATTGCACACAGCATTTCAAACACATTATTCAGCAGTTTTCATGTAGCAAATAGACACTTTACCACAGTATATTCATATACACCACAGTGCATTCATATATATATAGATATATATTGTAACATTGTGGATATTGAATATTGTGTTCATTTCTAAGTTTTTTAAAATATTAATAATGCCATTATGTGATATAAACAGTATGTAAATAATGCTGTGTCTTTTAGAGCAATCAGGCAATGCCATGTCTTAGCTAGATAGAGAAATTTCTTCATGTTAGATTAATGGGTCATTATGAGATCAAGTATGTGATTTATTGTATAAAATGAGGGTTTTCAAAGCTATGGGAGATTCAAGACTACTTTTGTTGACTATAAAAGAGAGGAAGTTCAACTGGAGACTGTACTGTGCCTCATATAGTGGTGAGTACTCATTCCTGGAGAGTGGTCTTCAGAAAGAAAGCATGTCTCTAACGTTCTAGACTGGAAAGTTCTAGAAAAACGGTATAATTGTGAGCTTGGTGTGGGGTGCTAATGATGGGAAATAGAGTCATTCAGACCTTGCAAAGACTTCATCTTAGCTGGAACAGGTGTTTGGTATACATTTGGAAGTTTTACTCAAATGGTGGAAAAAACTGTTTATGGACAAATTTTTCTACTGGTGAAAATATATATTTTTTTAACTTGATTTGCAACCTTGACTTCAGTAACTTGTGAGGTGAAAAAAACACCTGTATTTTCAGTTATTTCTGGGTTCACTGTCTTCAAATGCCCAGAGATTCCTTGATTTCATCAATGAAAATGCCTTAGACCAGCTGGTCAACACCCACACAAGAGGTGTTAATATCTTGGACTTGGTATTAACCAACATGAATAACCACTGCAGCATCCCTACAGTGTCATCCTCCCTGGTAAGATCCAACCACAAAGCGATTACTTTTCAAATCACCATCTCCCCTGACCCTCCCCCCCAGCTAGGATCAAACAAAAAATGTCTCCAAAGCTGATTACAACCTCCTGAGAGAAGGTATAAACAGCTTCACAGCCTACTCCCCCTCCACAGGAACTAACATGTATGTCCAAACCTACACCAAAGTACTATACGAGTATTTATATAGCTGCATGGAATCAAGAATACCCAACAGGACAAAATCCTCCTCTCAAAGAAGAGTAAACCTGTCTGATGGACATCTGCAATAAATAAACTCTATAATAAAAGGAAAAAATTGTTGTTCAGGACCAAGAAGGAGCAGGTGCCTAATTGGAAGCAATCTCTCCGTAGTCTGAACAAGCAAATAAGAGCACTAGTGAAATCCTCCAATGCAAACTTTGAGTCCAAACTTGCCACATCTACTAAAGACAATCATAAGTCCTTCTTCACATATGTCCACAATCTCAAATGTAGCACTTATATCTGCTCAGAACTGGTGGTCAAGGACACTACATGCACAAACTCCGTAGCTATATCCAAACTGCTGGCAGACAGGTTCAATGAAACCTTCACCCCTCTCTCCTCCCATCAGTAAATCAGGACATCCCCATAAACTGCCCCCCTCCCCTTAGCTCTAGGGAGCATGTCATCACTGCCCTCTCAAAGGCAAAAAATACAGCCTCCATTGGACACAATAACATCCCAGGCTGCGTTCTACATAAACTCAGGCAGGAACTTGCAGCACCATTAGGCACCCTATTCAACCAAAGCCTGAGTACTGGCTTCATCCCACCTGAGTGGAGGATAGCCACTGTCATCCCTTTGCACAAAGGTGGAGCATCCACCAGTCCATGAGATTATAGACCGATCAGCCCAACTATTCTGATCTGCAAGGCCATGGAGCGGGCTATCATGGACCTCATTAACAAGGACATTGGCAACCTCCTAACACTCAATCCCACACAGTTTGCTTTCATCAAGGGGAGGTCATGCCTGCTAAATTTGGTCAACTTCTTTGAGACAGTTACCAAACTTATGGACAAGGGGAAGACAGTGCACACTGCTTACCTTGATCTGGCCAAAGCCTTTGATACTATTCCCCACTTGGGTATAATAGATAAACTCTCTCAACTAGGCATCACTCCATAAATTACCAGATGTGTAGCAAACTAGCTCACTGACAGAACCCACCTAGTCAAAATATGGGAAGCCACCTCAAGCAGTAGACCTGTAACGAGTGATGTACCTCAAGGATCAGTCTTGAGGCCTTTGTTTTTTGAGATATACTTTTCTGAAGTGCAGGCCAAAACCAGTGGGCTATGGCAGACCAAGTTTGCTGATGACTGCTAGCTGGGCGCTGTCGTCAATTCCCCTAGTGATGTGGACATCCTCCTAGAGGGTCTTACCCAAATATATGACTGGTGCTAGAAACATGGCCTCAAACTGAATGCCAAAATATGCATCATCTTCTCCTTTGGGGAGACTGATGTCCCCACAAATTATCACATTAATAACAAGATCCTAAGTACAGAATCAGTTGTGAGGAACTTGGGTATCAAGGTTGATAGCAAACTGACCTTTGACCACCATATTGCCTCCGTTGTATGGAAAGCTTTCTACATGGCCCACCTAATTAGTAAGGGTATCTCGTCCAAGAACAAGGTGGTCATAACATCCTTGTATTCTTCCCTTATAAGACCCATTAAAGAGTGCAATGCCCCTTTTGGCATGTACCTCACAAAGCACATACAGCAGCTGGAGAGACCACAGAGGTTCCTCACCAGGAGAATCCAGGGCCTCAAACATCTGTCCTACACAGATAGGCTAAAAGCTCTGTCCTTCTCCTCAGTCTTATACAGACTCCTCAGATGTGACCTCTCTTTGGCATACAAAGCAATCTCAGACCCTGCCTTGATGGGACTGCTGCATATCCGCAAGTCAAGCACGCGTGACCTCAACCTGGTCTGTGACATCAATAGGACTTGTTAGCAGGACAGATTTGCGTCTCAGAGACTCCCCATTCTGTGGAATAGACTCCCTTTCCAAATGAAGCAGAGTACCTCATTAACCCTTTTTAACCACAACCTGGATAACTGGATGGGGAACACAGAATACACCCCTGGGATTCCACTTGTGTCTCTGCTGGATGGGGGCATCAAGTGCTGACTTGTCAGAACATGGGCTAAATTCTTGGCTAGGCTTGTAAGGGCCTCAGAGCCAATAGCCTAGTAACTTCCTATGATCCTATTTTATATATATATATATATATATATATATATATATATATATATATATATATATATATATATATATATATATATATATATATATATATATATATATATATAATTCACATATATATATATATATATAATTCACATATATATATTTATATATACTATATATATATA
Organism: Protopterus annectens; assembly: GCF_019279795.1. Taxonomy (NCBI): domain Eukaryota; kingdom Metazoa; phylum Chordata; order Ceratodontiformes; family Protopteridae; genus Protopterus; species Protopterus annectens. The sequence continues at coordinate 905,958,744 of NC_056744.1, read as the reverse complement.
TATATATATATATATATTATGAGTATATAATGCATAACTGACATTGAGTTTGTTTGAAACACAAAACATCAACAAACTCATTCATGATTACCATTTATTGCCATCAAATAGTAATCTAATGGGTTATCTGACAAAAGAAGGTACTGCCAGCACAGCTAGCTGAAATTTTGTAAATAATTATGTGTCAATTGTGAATATCAAACTGATTTATACAAGATGCTTGTGTTACAAATGTATTAGAACTGTATGTTACGTGTATATCAAACTGATTTGTACAGACGTTTGTGTTGAAAAGGTATTTGTAAAGTGCTTGTGCTTGAAATGTATCCACATTGTGCCTTACTGGAGAGAACAGAAGAGTACATGCACTATTGTAACTGTTTAAATGTGTATGTCTTAACAGAGGAAACTGGAGGGTTAACCTCAGTCCAGCAAACTTTAAAAAATATCTAAAATTAAATTACTTTATAGGCTAGGTGATAAAGATGCTATCTCACAGGTTTCAAGGCAACCAAAGACATAAAGTCTGTACTAGGAAGCTTTCTGTATTGACTTTGGGGTAAACTAATTATTACTCTTGAACTGTGGAGGTATGCAATTGTTTTATGACTTCCAGCACCTGCCAAAGATCTGAGCAAAAGCCCTTGTGTGTGTATTTTTACGGGTAGGTGCTAAATACTGCCAGCTGCCAGCAATGGGGGTTTGCATGAGAACTAGAAGTCAGAAAACCTGAAGTGATGTCATTCTGCAAGCTATCTCAGATGTAATATTTTAGATATTATTTTGAGAAGTCTCTTAGTGAAACAGAGCATTCTATATTCTGTCTTGGGCCTGACAACAAGAAGAACCATTCAACACATCATCTGCCTTGCTCTGTTAAGTAAGTTATTAGGGTATAGAAATTCTCTTAGATTCAGTCAGGAATACAGTGAAGCTTAGTTTAGATATTGTTTTTCTTTATTTGTCTCAGCCTGTCCTGCAAAGTTATTTTAAATATTTTCCATGGTTTTGACCTCTGGTGTCATTGAGAATTTATATTTAGTATCTTCTTGTTCTTTTATTATTTATTATTAAATATATTTAAACCTTTCATTGTGGCTTATCTTTGTAGAGATATTTATGTTTTGAGAGTACTTGCATATTTATTTGGAGATACTGTGTGGGCCACTCCTAATAGCCTTGATCTTGGTCAAACTACAATTTGTATTAATATTAATTTCTCTCGGTATATTGAGTACCCTTGGAAGTAGTCGGCAGGAGTGTCTGATGGCATCATAACTACCTTATAGACTGGGCAGAAGGGGGCATAGCTAGTAAACCTGTGCCATCCTTTCACAGGTGTGTGTGTGTGCGTGTGTGTGTGTGTGTGTGTGTGTGTGTGTGTGTGTGTGTGTGTGTGTGTGTGTGTGTGTGTGTGTGTGTGTGTGTGTGTGTGTGTGTGTGTGTGTGTGTGTGTGTGTGTGTGTGTGTGTCAGCTACTTGGGCAGAGACATGAATCACTTGAACAGAGAGGGTGCTGGAGGTATTGACTTGGACACTCATCTGAGATCTCAACTCTATAGCTGTGCCAGTGGGGAGTCTTACTGGGGAGCTGGAGAAAGAGGGGGAAACCAGCCCTGGACTGACTGTGGTCTCTGTGTGCTCTTAAGGGAAATTGCACTTGATGCAGACAGCTGCATCTGGAAATACTGTTTGTGTACCTGCTATCCTCCCAGTGAATGTCCCCCATTGATACCAGTAGTAAGGACTGAGGCTCCTTGATTACTGGCCCAGACGTGGTGGGACATCACAGTTTACATTTGTGCTTACCAAATGTAAAACAAAAAATAACTTTTACATGATGCCTTTTTTCCTCAACACCCCTGGAAATAAAATATACTATCTCCAGGGTTGCACAACCTTGAAGAAAGATGAAAAATCCTTGAATTATGTAGCAGTTGAACTGATGAAGTTTGACCCTTGCACAATTCGACCAACTGTACCACCAAAGAAAAATGCTAGCATATCAGCACACATGCAGTAATGGGTATTTTAGATTGAGGAAGTGGCTATGTAAGTATAAATTTATTGATATGGGAAGTGGGTGGGAATGGGGTAGGGTGAGGAGTGAAATGAAGTCACTCATAGTGAAGTGGAGTGAAGCTGAGATACCCCCTTTGGAATCCTCAAAAACAATCTGTGAGGAGATTTTCAGACTATCTTAAGAGGAAAGATAATAGAGATAACAGCAATACCTGGGAGTAGTAAAATCCAGGGATTGCGAGTAAAAGAGAAATAAGTGAGAATTCAGCAGGGTAGACAAGGGGAAAACAATAGGAGATGATAGAAAGAATTAGTTATAAATTTATCAAGAGAGCAGACCTTTTTAAAATTAAGCAAAGGTAGCCAATCAGTTTTCTTATCCTTAGAAATTACTTAAAGAAAAGTTGTCTGGGGGAGGATTCACTTTCTTCTGGGTAGCTTGCAGTTACCATAATGTGTTAGGATCCTTGGACTGTTTTCAGGCTAAACTTTGGTTCCTGTCCTATCTAACAGATGCTTCCCACTCAGAATGTCAGGAGAAGTGAAAGAGGAGAAGAAGAAAAAAGGTTACCAGCTGTCCTATAATTCTACTGTAGGGCATTCTCCCATGTAAAAGGTATTTCCTACCTAATTAAATACTCCAGCACCCTAAGTAGAGCATTGGCTTATCCAAAGTCCCTTATACTGGCCTTTTTCTTTTAGCTGTTGGGAACTCACCTTTTGGAGCTACCATGCCATATTACAGATGACCCACACACAGCTTGAACCTTCTGGCTCCATGCCTGCTGGAGGGTCTGCAAGCCCATCAGCATTGTGGTGGCAAACACTTGAACAATGATGTATCACAGCAGAATGGACAGATTGCTGTGACCTACCTGCAGGGCTTTATATTGGTCTCCTTTTTTGGGTGAAGCTATTGAAAGGGGGCACAATCCATAACCAGGGGAATTCCCAACAGATAACAGCATATGGGTCTCAAAGTCCATTTGATGACCAGGCATTCCTTCTCTATAGTGGAATAATTTGCTTCTGTCATACTCAGTTTCTTGCTGAGATAACAAACCAAATGTTCCTCACTGCTCACTTTATGGATCAGCACTGCTTCAACCCAAACCCTGACATATCTGCGTATACAGTGAATGATTATGTAAAGTTAGGGAACACCAGTACCAGTTCTACACAAAGGCTTTGTTTAAGCTTTTGAAAAGCTTCTTTGGCATCCAGTGTCTACCTGAAATTTTCAGGCAGCTTTCCCTTGATCAGCTTTATGAGGATGGATACAAATTGATGGATGGACTTTCAATAATATTCAGAAAATTAAAGAAAACCCTTATCTGCTTCTTTGAGGTACAGACCACAGTTTTACAGCATCAACCTTTTCTTTGGTCCTTTTCCAACTACATGTCTGAGCTATTTTATCTTGATCATTCCTACCTTACTCTTTGGAGCATTAACAGTGAGCACAGCTTGTTTTAGTGAATTTAGTATTGTCTGTACCTTAAAACGGTGTGAATCCCAGTGTTCAGAATGGATGGTTACATCATCCAGATAGCAGCATAGGCTTTGTAAGGCTTTAGCACTTGATCCATTAGCCTCTGACACATGGCTAGATCCTCACTGAGACCAAATGGATAACCCATCCACCATAAAATGTTTTCTCCTTAGCTCCATTGGTTAAGGAAATCTGTCAATAAGCCTTAGTTAAATCCAGGTTAGTTAAGAACTAAAGTTACCCAAGGGCTCCACCATCTCATCAACCTTGGAAATTGAGTAGCTATCAAACTTACCAATGCTGTTAAGCTTTCTGAAATAATTTCAAAATCAGATTTGCACTTTTGGGTCTACTAGAGTAAGGCTGCTCCAGCCAGTAGTTGACTCTTCAATACCCCCCAACTTCAGCATTTTCTTTATCTCCTCTCTGACTGCCTGTTTCTTGGCATCTGGCATTCTCTAGGGTCTTAGGTTCACCATTTCCCCTGGAATTACATTTATGTGATATTTAATGAGTTATCCTTCCTGACAACTCTGAAAAGATGTCTTTGTTCCTCAGAAGGAAATCTTGAACCTTCTGCTTTTGAGGTTTTGAGAGGGTTTCATTTACTACCACAATGGGGATGGTCAGTACTTGTTTCTCCTGTTGATGGTCCCTGACCTCAGTAACCATGCTTACCACATTTACCTCTGCCTCCATTTAGGGCTTTAGGACATTTATATGCAAATTTGCTTCAGAATTCTTCCCATTTACCCACTTAATTTCCCACAGGGTCCTTGTTACTTAGCTAAGAATTTGTTCCCACTTGCTGGCATCAGAATTTAGTCCTCACCCCCCAAAACTCCCTTCATCAGGCACTTCCTGTTATAGACTCCTTGCTGGATTGTTTGTGCCCTTTTCATCTGTTCCCACCAGTGGCAGCTGGTGACTTCAAATCAAAGGGGGGACTGCAGGAGACAGGTGAATGGTTGGGGTCAATGGGAGGGGGTGTGGCCAACTAGAAAGGGGAGGGGCTATGCTCAAAACCACAAAAACTGTAAATTTAATTAAATATGCTGCCCTGGATGACAGACCTTCATTATGAGAGTCCAATCAAGACAAAATGAAGTGTAGAAGAAAAAAAATATTTCAATGCATTGGCTGCATGACAGCTTACTTAATATCTAGATGGAAACAAAAAGGTTGTGAGGCATGAAAAAATAAATTACTTTTTAAATACATTACTGGAATGCCAGTCAAAATCAAGTATAAGAAAAACAAGCAGCCCTCAACTCAAACTGCTTCTCCTTGCACTGCAGTTCTAATTATAATTTATATTCAGCTTTATTAAAGTACCAAGTAACATGCTGAAAGTAGCAATCTCTGTGATACCCCCACTTGTAAAAATGTTTCTTATCCAAAAAAGACCTGCTGCCTGACAACTATCTACTTGTTTCATGGGAAAAACATAATCAAAGTAAAAAATGAAAAGCAAACAAGAAACAAGCTCAGGATACATTGCTTAAAGGATTACTGTACAGGTAATGGACCACACATGATAGATTGGCATTCTGTTTGGTTTACAGGTAAAGCCTGCAAAGATGATTGCAAGTCTCCAACAAATGTAATGAGCTTCTTAAAATAATGTAATCCTGTCCTTTATTACAAATAATATCATATGCATTTCAATACCCAAGGCTTATACATTATCTAGTTATGTAAATATTCTCTGCGTGGCAACAACAGAAAGGCTTTCAGTGTTGGCAGTTCTTTAACAGTATGCTTATTAAAGCTTACTTGCATCTTACAATCTCAGACAAGCTTACCTGATGGTCATTAAAGCATTGCTACTTAAACACAGAGCAACAGGCACTTTCTGAGTAATAATAAGCATAAATCAACAGTATAAAAATATGACAGAAACCAGAACATTCTGCAAAATCAAGGACAGAATAAAAGTAGCACTTGTGTCTACCTTGGATGGGGGGATACTCTGCACATTTACACTGCATAACTGCTCCTTGTCTTGCTTGGACACATCCAGAGTCACTACATGGGGGAGTGGGGTGCAACAAGTATGTCACAATTTGAAATGTCTCTGGCTGACTGTGATGGCCCTGACACATTTGTCATACCTCTCAAACTCAGAAAAAGAAATATGGACAGAACCACACATAGAACTGGGACAAAGGCCCAAAAATAAGGACAAGTTTTAAATATTGCTCTTATAAACTTAGAAAGATAATAGAATAGTAAGTCTTGCATTTTCTGAAAGGTACAAAATCTGAAACTCAAATGTCTGTCATTATTTTCTAACTTCAGTCTTTAATGATTTGCCACTAATTTGCCAAAAAACACAATTTTATGAAAAATGAACCAAAAATGTGATGCAAAAATATAAAATAGCCACACAATACAGCTGGGAACCTGTCAAAGAATAGACACTTTTTTAGTATTAGTACTGCTAACTTGAGCAGCTGACAAAATAAAAGAATCTGCATGCATTTCTGAAATAAAAGTAATCTATAACTCTGATTATTACAGTTATTTATTAATTGTAAGCCCTCCACATTTTCTTCCAAAATTGCCATTTTGTGGCGGAATATTAGGGGAAGAGCAACATTTTGAGCCAAAATTGGAGACAGTTGAGAGGTTTGGATATGCCTAATTCTATAAAGCAATTTATTTGCACGTACCTCTCAGCCTGTTAATGCAGGAAATCTGGACAAGGCCAAATATACTGGGGAACATATAAACAGTACTATAAATTGTTGTATAAACTGAGACAATTGATAGAATGACAGGCCTTGCTTTAGCATGCATTTTTCTGAAGGTTATGAAGTCTGAAACTCAGTGCCTGTCATTATTTAGTGACTTAATTCCTAAATTATTTTCCAGAAAACAACACATTTTATGAGGAACAAACCAAAAATAAGAAGCAAAAATATATTCATTCTGTGAAAATCTGGAGAGTTGAGAGGTATAGTTCAGCTGGGGCTGTGTTTGAGTTTGCCGCCCTTCCCCCTCACAAAATCATAGTCGAATGGAGCCTCCCCCCTGCAACCATTCCAATGAACAATTACTTGGCTATTTCACCCCATTTACCATAAACACTAATGTGCATACTGCTTTACTTCTACGATGATTTGGACTTCATTTGTAAGTTTTATTTTGCATTTTACAGCACAAACACTAAGACATCTGCTAAATAAAGCAACGCAATCTCACAATGAAAACAGACTTAGCATTAAAACTTCTCTGCCCTTGAAACTCACATTCATTGAAACAGCATTGAAACCCACATTCAAAGAAAATACATTTTGCCAGTGGCAGATAAAGATTAACTTTGGGCTGTTTCCAAATCATAGGCCCCTTGCACATGAAACATACACGTGGTTTTGATACACCTTCCTGATTGTATTAAATTATATTCCTTGTACAATATAGTATCGTTGTTAGAGGGCGTTTTAAATTTGTTTTGAACATTTTTCCAGTAAACAATGAAACAAAATGCATGCACCAATAATGACAAAATTGCCCAATTCAGAAAAATTTTCCAGTAAACAATGAAACAAAATGCATGCACCAATAACGACAAAACTGCCCAATTCAGAACATTTCTATCATAAAAGTCTACTCAAACGTCTACAGTCCACCATTATCAGTAAATATGCACAATCTCTAAAGAAGTAAAAGTCATCTAAATAATTCCACATTAAAGAAATCTGTAACTAATGAAGAGGTTGCTGCTAGCAAAAAACTTTATATTTCATTGTTTCATCTACAAATAAAGTGCATGTATCCCTTGAGGAATACATTGCCTAAGTTACATTAAAAAAATTATAAGCTAGTAATATTGCAATAGGAAATGGATGGCAAACTGATAGGTTCATAGTTACTAGGTATCTTCACCAAAAAGGATGCAGCATCCACCCCCTTTACAATACAGTATAGTATTAACAATGCATCTATCTACTCTGGGAGTATAACCCACAGTCTACTGCATCAAAAACAAGTACATTACCTATTGTGCTATTAACAACACAAGCAGACTTGGCATAAGCAGCACTAAACTTTTGTTACCCTGCAGCTCTCAGCTTCTTGTAAAATCTACTTGACACTCATCTGCATCTCTGAACTTTGCAGCACAAGAAATCTGGAAAAAACAAAATTTAGGGGGGGGGGCAAAATACCAAAAACAGGGGCACATTTTAAACATTGCTTGTATAATGTTGGAAATTTGTTAGAATAAATGTGGCATTACCACCAAACATTTCACTGCCAAGTATTGAACCCAGGACCCTGTGCAAAACAGTCAGCGCAACATACCACTATGCCAAATCATCTGTTTTATGAAAAAAAGGAAGACTGAAACTTAAATGGCTACCATTTAGTGAATTCAGTTATCACCATAGCTCTCAACCTTGGTACAAAAAAACTGGATGAAGCCAATAATGGGGGAATACAGTCCAAAAAATAGGGAGAAATATCCATTGCGGACACCAGAGCAAACCCACACAAACACAGGGAGAACATGCAGACTCCACCCCAGCCAAGAATCAAACCAAACAACCTGCAGCTGTTAGGCAACAATGCTACCACTGCACTACTGGGGGTGGTAAGTAACAAAAATACAGAAACCACAGATTTTATGAGGAACAGAACAGAACAAATATGAAGCAAAAATCTGCAAATGTTTTACAAATGGTGGTGGGCAGGGAATTCAGGCTTTTGCCAGTTGGGTCCAAGGTACAGGGTTCAAACCTTATTCTCTACCCACCACCATGTAACAACTGGGGCATTTCACACACACACACACACACACACACACACACACACACACACACACACACACACACACACACATACCCTACCTGCAGATCTGATCCTCTGTAGCGGCCTGCTTCTGTCCTCTGCAAGCTAAGTCCTCCATAACAGCCTGCACAGGCTGTTCTGGGTTTCCTCGCAAGATGTGAGCAGGCTGGAGCCTGCAGGTGATGCAGTCCGGTGTTCTTGGGGTCATCACCACACAGACTTCTGGGCTGGCAGGGTGGGGTTCCTATCCGGACTGCCTAACAGAGTAGTCTGGAGTTCAGGAACTAAGCATGCATGTGTGCGTGGAGTTCTGGACTGCCTAACACAGCAGTCAGGAACTAAGCACGCATGAGTGGAGTTCCGAGACTCATGAATTTTGTTTTATTTTTTATTTTCTATAGTGCGGGGAACACAATTATTTTTATAGGTGGGGGGGCTGCAGTCCTGCAGTCCTATAGCACGAGCCGCCCCTGGTTCCTGCATAATGAGCATTAGCATTTTGAGTCTTTCCTGTTGATTTGTATAAAATGCCACAACATTCTTAAACAGTCTTCTTTTCTTCTTAGGAATCTTTCACTATACCAAAGCCCTCTGGGCTGCCTACCATATAACAATTCAAAGGAACTGAATTCCATATAGACTTGAGATACTCCTTGAAATGAGAACATTAAATAAGGTAACAGTCAGTCCCAGTCTTTCCCATCCTTCTTAATTACTTTCCTTAATATAGATTTCAAAGTTCTGTTAAACCACTGTATGATAAACCACTGTATGACCCTATCTGTTAGGGAGTGATACACTGAGCTTCTCATTTGGTTAACTTGTAGGCTTTGACACAGGTGATTCATGACTTTGGACCAGTATAATCTCCTTTGGTATCCCTACCCAGAAAAATAATAAAAGCAGTTCCAGAGCAACTGCCTTGCAGGTATACTTCTGAAGGGGAATAGCTCCAGAGAACAGAGTAACATAGTCCAGTACCACTAATATGTATTGGTATCCACTGCTGAGCCTAGATTATGCTCCTACAAGATGCCTTTTAAATAGAATTCCTGAAGCTCAGGTTAGGGGCTGTCCAGGGACACTTGGGTCACCAAGCACAATAGTTTTCAATTTCCTTAAAAACACTTGTCTGATGGAACCATGCAATGACCCTTAGTTTGGTTTTACCCACGAATTCACAACCCCCCCAATACATGCCCTTGGCATGTATTGGACTGGTCAATACATGTCTATGAGCTATTATCATAACCACTGGCCTGAATAGCTTGGGTACCAACAGCTGTTGTACTATTTCCTCTTTTGCCTTTGCTACATGATAGACAAGGTTTTTCTGCATCTCAAAGTAGGGATAAATTGATGGACATCCATCAGGGCTATCCTTCCCCACTACCCTGGCTATACTTTCATTAGCATGTCCTCCCATTGGGCCATTTTGAAGTATAGTCAACCTACATGGAGGATGGACAGGCTAGTATCTGTGTCACATGAGGAACTCCCTAGTGGGGGATGAAAGCGCTTAACTCAACATTTTTATTCAGTGTGTGCAATTGCTGCTTGGTATTTTCCGAATTGCTTATTGTGGAATTTTTCCATTTGGATTTTGGAATAAAGCTGTGTTATTATCGCTCACTGGTGTCACATTGTGGATTATAAAATTTGTGTTTTCACGTTCTCTTGTTTTGACTTTAGGGACTCACAATACTCAGTTTAATCATCAGGAGCAGAAAAATGTTTTTTTACTTGCCATGTGAAATCGAAGGGCAAGAAGATGCAGCTGCCTGCTGCATCCATCAGATGTGAAAGTTTCAGGCAGTGAGCACGTCTGGTACTTCAAAAAACAGTGTGTTTTCATTGGTACAGCCAAAATGCAACCAAACAGAAAAGGTAAACAAATCAAAATACTTGCAGTAAAACACACAGCTCAGTCATTTAGCCACATTAGCAATGGCAAGTAACACAGCTGCACTATATCTTTCTTAGTGCTGACCGTCTCTAAAATTGTACCCTTTGGTGAGCCCATTTAAAATGCACTGCTTTTCAGAAAAACAGTCTGTAACTCCAAAATGTTTAACCTCAAAAGAAATATACAGTCCAAAGGGTGTTCACTAACAGTAACACTGTAGTCTCTGTATCCAACTGTCTTTTATGGTCAGGATTTTCCCTGGAAAAATAAATTAAAAAGCCTTTTACTAGAATTATTCCAGTTATGCAGCCTCCAGGTTTCAAATATCAAGACTTCCACTGGCTAATATGGACCTTTTGCTGGACTCCTGTCTCAGAACTGGCCGCTATGTCCTCAGTCAATCTGTCTTCTAGCAACAAACTCCACAAATATGTTCCACACTTGTCTGGATTCACCCAAACAACTTATGCCCATTTTTCTTGTCTTCATCTTAAAAAAACATAGGTTACCATGTAACTTCAGACACTTGCTGTCCATGTATCTGTGTTAAAGGGGTTATTCACATTATTTTGCTCTAGAACATTCTCCCACATAAAATTGGTTGTCTGTGACCTTTTTACCCTTTGGTTTGGACATGATTAAATAGTCCAACAACCTAATTCTAGTGCTGGCTCATCTGAAATCCCTTATCCTGGCCTGTTTCCTTTATCTGCTGGGAATCAGCCAGTGGAACCACCATACTAAGTTACATATCTATGTCATAACACTGAATTTTTATTTTACTGAAACTCAATGCTCAAACTCATTTTGATGAAAATTCATTTCACAGAAAAAATTCTCAACAAGAAATATATACCAAAATATGTTTTTGGAGGGAGTAAATTCCCCTGCACCCCCCTTACTTAAATATACTAGCTCAATGATTGCACAATCATGGAGAAAAGAAAAAACACCACACACAGTGAATCTGTGCTTGAGAGCGAACTCAGAAATCTACAGAGCTAGGGGTACAAAGTGATGTTGACCAATGCAATTCACACACACACTGTGCCAGACTCATTTCCCTAATAACTCCTGTGATAAGAAATTACATCACTGAATACTTTCGATACACTTCCACTCTTTTCTATGAAATGAGTTTTCATCAAAACAAATTTTAAATTAAATGAGTTCTACACTCTCCTCACATCACACCAAACCTATTTAGTAATGCCCCTCACCATTGCTCAAAATATAGACTGATTAACTCCATTTCAACTCAAACTTAAACAAAATTATGTGGAAAAATACTCTCCAAAAAACAAGTGTCAATAATTCCCCAATATTCTAAAATCCTTCTAGGAGACATTCACCCCAATCGTGGCCCCACATATCACAATGAACTTCAAGAAAATTCTGTTTCACACAGTACTCTAACCATACAATGGTCACCCCCCAACCCTGGTAATCTAACCTTTGCTGCCATAAATGTTAGAAGCATAAGAAATAAAAATTGCCAAACTACATTCCTGGATCACCCAACATAAGTCTGATATTCTTGCTGTAACTGAAACTTGGCTTAAACCCAGCATAAACAACTCAAAAATTACACCTCTTGACTATAATATCACCTCCTAATGACTGTATAAAGCAGAAAGGTGGTGGTATTGCTTTAATATTTTCCCAGCAACTACCACATTTCTCCTTGCAACAAAACAATATCAAAATTCAATTCAACCGAGTTTCTTATAACTTTCCTGAAATTAAACAATTATAAACAAATATGTATTACTGCTCTTTACATCCCTGCTGGTGACAATACATCCATACTGGAAGATATCCTACATTGGATATCCATAACAACAAAACATAATACTACTATGTGATGTGAATGTCAATTGATTGGATATAAACTCTAACTCACCTACATCTAGCGTGAACTTATTTGGTTTCACACATCTAATTAAAAGCCCCACACATTATAGCAAGACATGAAATTCCCTATTATACTGGATCCTAGTATCAGACCCTAGCAAATATACTATCACAGGTACATTGTTTGACTGTCTCAGTGATCATCTCCCAATCTGTACAACCAGACATAAATGTTCTCGTTTATAAAATTTGACTTTGGAATGGGCTCCAGCTGACTTATTAACTGATCAAACGTTTAGGTTAATGAATATCTAACCATCAAACTGGTAATATAGAAAAATTAAAACAGCGAACAGCTGATTTAACATAGGGAATGAATTCCCTTGGCCGCAAAAAAAAAAAAAAAATTTAAACCAAAATGAAAATGGGGTCCATTCCCATCATGATATTAGAAACCCAAAAGAAATTAGGCCATGATGTCAAACATCTCACACAACTACTTAAACAGCACGTTTGTAAAACAACACTCAACCTTTCCAAGTTTAACCTGGAAATGTTCACTACTAACTTATCATCTATTAACTGGAACTTCCTAAAAATCCTCCTGTTAGATAATGCTGTAAATGAATTCAATACAACTTTCCTGAATATTCTAAATAGCCTTGCACCTCCGAGAAGGAAGAGACTAAAAACAAATAATGCAGTTTGGCTATCCAAAAAGAATAGAATGTTAATTCAGGGGGTCTATATTAGATTGTCAAAACGGCATTACAATGAATGCTGTTTCGACGACACATAAAGAGCAAAGTGCAAAAAAAACAAAAGCTCAGGTAAGCGATTTTTTTTCCCAGGGAAAAGAATTGCTTGGCCTGAGCCATGACATTGTTCTTAAGCCCCACTGTAGTGTGATCTCAGAGTTGGTAGGGGGGGAGTGGGGGGTGAAGCACACCATATCGGGTTTTTACTGTTGCGTTTTGTGTTGTTGGTCTACCAATTTTTTTTCCCTAGGAAAAAAATCGGTGACCTTTGGTTTTGCTTTTGATTTTGGTATTTTGTTCTTTGTGTCATCAAAATAGTATTTACTGTAATGCTGTTTTGACAATCTAATATAGACCCAATTCAGGATAGAGAAAAAGCATGAAAAGAATGGCAAAGTATAAAATACCACAATATCTTGAAAACTTCAGAATTTTTTGCAATCGCATTAAAAACCAAATTAATGAAGACAAAAAGTATACCATAATAACTTTCAGAATATTAGTAAATACAGCCCTAAAGATTCTGGACAGTCATTAAAGAAATCTTGCATGCCAGCCACAAATTCAACCATAACCCATCTCCCAATAGCTCATCACTCAAAACCGCAATACAAGTCAAGTCTTATTTCATAGATAGTATAACATCTCTAACCAAGGATTCCCCAGCATCTAATCCTATCCCTGCCCAGCAGCCACATATGACTATATCTACTTTCACCTTCAAACCTTTGCCCACACTCTATATAAAACTACTCTTAAACAAACTCAAACATTGCTCTACTTCAGCTGATGTACTTCTAAGCAAATACCTTAAAATAGCAGCTGATAGCATTGCCTACCCTGTCTCAATCCATATAAATTGGTCAGTCCAGGAATCCCACATTCCCTCTCTGTGTAAAACATTACATATTATTTCTCTGCACAATGGAAGATATTCAACAGACACTACTAACTTTATGCCTATAGCAATTTTATCCCCCCTGTCCAAAATACTTGAAAATTGTATTCAAAAACAATTGCTAAACTATTTTTTTGCAGGAAGAACTCCTATCCCTCACACAGCATGGCTTCCTTCTTTCCCATAGTAGTAACAGTGCACTTCTAACCTATATAAATGCTGTCAATAAAGCTAGAGATAATGGCAAACTAGTTTCCTCCTTATTTCTAGACTTGTCTAAAGCCTTCTACACAGTTTGTCACAGCAAACTTTTACTTCAATTGTCTTCATTAAGTTTCTCTCAGGCCACCCTTCTATCATTCAAATGTTGTCTGTCCAGTAGGTATCAGTCAATAAAATGGCATTCCACCCTCTCTCCATATCTCTCAGTCACCACCAGTGTACTGCAAGGCTTTGTCCTTGGACTCCTCCTGATTAACATTCTCACCAACACCCTCTACACATCCACACAACAGGCCTCCCTAGTACAATACACAGGTAACTGTACACTCATTTGCAGATCTGACAATGTGGCACACCTACAAAAAGTTACTCAGAAAGCTTTAACAGCAACTGAAACATGACTTTGTAACTCACAACACATGCTGAACTCTAAAAAATAAAAAACAAACTACTGCCTTTTTCCCCAAAACCCGCTCTCATTAAAAAACAACATTTAAAGTCCTCTCTCTTGATAACACAACCATTGAAATCACTTCTCATAGCAAATTATTAGGGATGATAGTGGATGATAGTCTTAAATGTGACCTGCATATATACCAAGTTGCATTAGTGAAACTCATCAAAATTTAGGGATGCTTTATATAGCCAAAAACTTTCTCACCAATACAGTTAAAGCTGCACTTCCTGCTACTTATCTCCTCCCCACATTTCTTTACAGCAATCCCATCCTTGGTAACTTTCAGGCATCACAAAAATCAAAATTTGAATAATGCTGTAACAAAGTTGTTGCATTTGTACCGAATACCCCTTTCAGAACCCACCACTGTATAGCACTAAAAAGCCTAAAATGGTTAAAACTAAGCCATCAACTAAGATATACACAGCTTCTTACTACCTATAAAATTATCCAGAATCCATCAGCTTGTCCAGCACTAAATAACATTCTACACAGCTATGTTCCTAGTCCATCATTACGATCCACTGACCAAAACTCCTGTCTGTGCACAAACTTATCAAATCTGCTGGGCATTGTCTGTACTCATACCATGTTGCTAAGGCCTGGAACTCCTTGCCTCTATACATCAGGTCAGTACCCTCCTTGCCATCCTTCAAAACCATTCTGAAAGACTTTCAAGCCAAAAGATGGCTCTCTTCTTGCTCAACACCAGGATAAACTATATCTCTAAATGTGGGCAAATACCTATTATACAATGACCCCCCCCCATTAATATTCCAAAACGTGCACGCTGATTGGTCAGCGTGCACGTTGTAAATTAGACTTATATTAATTGAAAAAGGTTAGTTTGCCTGGACTTTTTCCATTAGTATAAGTCTTTTTTTTACAGCAACAGAGAACGCAAGATCTCCGTTGCTTTTTAGACACTGTCTCGCTATGTTAAAGGAGTTTAACATACCAAGACAGCTTTAAAAAAAGCAACGGAGATCTTCCTTTCTCTGTTGCTTTTTTTAAAGCCGTCTTGCTATGTTAAATGGGTTTAACATAGCGAGACAGCTTTAAAAAAAGCAACGGAGATTCTCCGTTGCTTTTTTTAAAGCTGTCTCGCTGTGTTAAACTCCTTTAACATAGTGAGACACTTTGTAAAAAGCAACGGAGATCTTGCTTTCTCCATTGCTTTCACCCACAGTCTGATGTACTGCATAAGCATACGCATGCGCAGTACATCAGAACTGCCACAGAATACCAGACAGCTGCGGAAGGGTAGCAAGGAAGCATTATACAATGCCATTATTTAAGAAAAGTAAGTATTTTTTTCTTAAATAATGTCATTGTATAATAGCAATAACCCACTTCTGGGTTTGGGTAATGCTGGATTTACCCACGGTTGTCTTTGTTTGGCTACTCGGGCTTCACCCTCGTGACCAAACCACACCAACCATGGGTAAATCCAGCACTACCCACACCCAGGCATGGGTTATTTCTATATTCACACCTTACATCTCCTTACTCTCCCTTCTACACTCACTTCCTTACTTCTATCAGTTTCTCTTCCCAGCCTTTTCTCTAAATACACCATAAGCCTACTTTTCTCTCAGATAATATTGCAGTTCCTGTTTGTATTATATTAACTTACCTTTAATTTCTATATAAACTGGCTAAAATTTCTCTAACTATTAAATCATTGTCACATAACTTCTATCTGTTCTTAACCGATGTTTACATACTATGTTGAGTTTGGTATAATTATTTAAACTGTATTGTTTTTTGTATTATTTTTATTAACTTTAATATTATTATTCTTAAAATGGTTTGTAATATATTTGGAGATTTTCCCCCTGGGCCTCTACTGATAAGCAAAATACACTAAAATGATTAGTAGTGTATTTATTTCCAATAAAATAATAGCCTATTAATTATAATTCAAAGGGAAATAAGAATCAGAAAAAACACACATTTTTTTTACATTTACCTTCAAAACTGAAAGAAGTGGTTATATGTGTATTAGTTTAGGTTATTTATCGTTATGCATTGCTAAACTGAGGAAAACTGAATTTCTGGGTTCATTTTACTCTAGCTTGGCAAAGATAAATGACAAGGTTGTGTAAGAGTCCTAACTGCAGGAACAGACTGCAGCTAAAGAGGATGTATAAATAAGCTTCTAACAATATTGGCAAAAATCACCGTATACAGCTTTTCTGGTATGGAGTTCCCAGATCCTTTATCTGCTGTATCATCATCATCAGCCCCCCTTTTCCCATTTTCTACATAGACTCAGAGAATCATGTTAATTGCTGCCATCTCTCCCGATCCAATGCCACACTCCTGCTTTCTTCGACAATCATGCCTGACTGTCACAGATCTTCTTTCACACAATCTATCCACCTTGTTGCTGAATTAATTTCCTCTTACCTTCTTCCTGTCTGTTCCAGATCTTCTTCACCAGATTGTTTTCTGCTTTTCTGCGCATGTGTCCAAACCACCATAATTTTTATTTTATTTTTATAATTTGCAAAAGTATTCAGGAGAAGTTGATGGTTGACCATATCGAATGCGAGTCATTGTGCTTGCAAGTCTCTTTGATTTTTTTCTGCAATTGCTGCTACTTTGTCTTCTGCTGTTATGTCCTCATTTCTTTGTTTGTCCCACAGAGTGCATCCTACCATCCTTCTCAGGCATTTCATTTCCTTCACCTCTAGTTTCTTCATCTGCTCTGCCTTTACTGCCCAGGTTTCTGTTACCATACAGTAGTACTGGTCACACCACTGTCTTGTACACCTTATTTTTCAGCTTCTTTGGCATTTTTCTGTCATGGACTATATCTGAGACTCTATGCCAGTTGGCTGCAGCCCCTCTGATTGTAGCTTTGACCTCTTCATTTAGACTTCCCTTCTCCTCAACCACCCCTCCTAGATACTAGTAGCTATTTACCCATTCCACTATCTTCCCTTCTATCTCAATTCTCAGCTTATTCTGATTTTTCCCAGTTTGCTGCCATTACCACTGTCTTATCTGTGCTTAGTTTCATACCATGTGCCTTCAGTTTTGCATTCTATTTCCCTATCCTTTGCTGAAGTTCTTGCTCAGAGTCTGCCTGTAATGCCACATCATCTGCATACAGCAACTTTGTTGATCTGCTTACTCCAGCCTGTTTGCTAATGTAGTCCATCACCAGTATGAACAGCAGTGGACTCAGAGCTGAAACCTGGTGTACACCCACTTCCACTGGAAACCCCTTTGTGAGACCAAACACTGTTCATACTTGAGTCATTGGGCTCTTGTACATAGCCTGCACTAATTCTACCAATGTTTCTGTGACTTCCAATCACCACAGTACTGCCCAGATCAGCTTTTTTGTTACCTTGTCATATGCTTTCTCCAAGTCTAGGAAAGCCCAGTTAGACTTTTTCTTCATCTCTAGCATCTTCTCAACTATTTGTCTCACTGCAAACATCATGTCAGTTGTGCTGCATCCTGATCTGAATCTGAACTGTTCATCACCCATCTTACATTCTACTACTCTGTGTATCTGTTTATCAGTCACCCTCGCCAGAACTTTCATGCCATTTGATAGGAGTTTGATACCTCTGTACTTCCCACAATTGTGGATGCCCTCTTTGTTCTTGTACACTGGCATGAGTATGCTTATTCTCCAGTCATCTGGGATACGCCTTTCTCTCCACACTGCTATAAGTACCCTCAGGAGCCATTTCTCCCCTATCACACCCAGCATCTTAATCATATCAGCTCTGACCTCATCTGAGCCTGCTGCTTTCCCACCTTCATTTTCCTTAGTGCAGTTCTTACTTCTTCTAGGGTGAGGTCTTCTACTTCGCTCACTGTAGGCTGTGTCTGGGGCAGTACATCTTCTGTGGGATTTTCTTCATTTAGAAGCTGCTAGAAGTACTCCTTCCATCTCCCTTTGATGCCCTGTGGACTGGTGAGCAAGTTGTTGCTGGCATCCCTTATGAAGGGTGTCTGACTATCTTCTTTACCTTTCTATCTTTGCCTTGCAACCTAATATAGTTTCTTTGTGCCACCTACTGACTCACTTTCCAGAAGCTGGTACAGTGCCTCTGATGCCCTGTTCTTTGCTATTTCAATTCCTTTCTTAGCTTCTTTGTTAGCCAACCAGTATTCCTTCCTAGCCTGGTCGATCTTTTCTATCTCCCACTTTTTCCTGCACTCATACGGCACTCACTTCTTACGCTTGATGACTTTCTGAACTTCTGCATTCCACCACTAGCTTTCCTTATGTACCTTACTTCCATACCTGGCTCGGCTACATATCTGCTCTATAGTCCTCACACATGCTGTTTTGAGGCGCTGCCATTCTTCTTCAACTACACCTATTTCCTCATCTTCTCGGGGTGTTAGAGCCCTGAGTAATTCCTTGAACTGTTATATTTTTTCTCCAGTCAACTTCCAGGTCTTCCGTCTGGTCTCTGTTGACTTTAGAGCCTTCTCTGACCACTGCTTGCAGCTGATTGTGGCAACCAGTGGTTTATGCTGTGGGTTGACTGTTTCACTGGGAATGACTTTACAATCAATGATTCTACCCCAGTGCCTTTTCCTTACTAGGAGGAAGTCTACCTGAGTTGCATGTTGGCCACTCTTGTATGCAATCTTCTGACTTTCTCTCTTTCTGAACCATGTGTTGACTACTATCGAGCTATTTGCCATGGTAATATTCCTTCCCTGTGGAGTACTTACATTTCAAATTTGGTTCTATTATAAAGAAAATCATGATGACAGGGAAAAGCAGGAGCACCCTTCTTTGCAGTCCAGTTACAGAACATTATCACTGGATTTCATTTGCATTTGACAACAGAAGCAGTTCTTTGTCTCTCATATTAACTTGAAGTAATTAGGGTAACTGCTAAGATGTCAGAAACTGGTGAACACATTCTTGACAGCTGCTTTGTTACATCTGACAAGAAACTTGGTGTAACTGATTTTATATTTAATTTGCTTTTGCTTCCACTACATGTAAAATAAATGAACGTGAAGCTCTGTCTTACCAGGCTAACCAGTGACTAGAGCATGTCAAACAGAAACTGCTCCATCTACCAAAAGAGAGTATTAGTGGTTGCTTTAGCATTAAATCAATACAGACATATGATGAAGTGCAATCATCTGCATGATTCTTTTTCTTATCTGCTCTGAGCGAATGCAGGCACATTACATACACAAAGCACACGCAGCACTTGCTACAGGCATCACACATGCAGATTTCACCAGTGCTTGCAACTTAAATAACAGGCACAAAGATCAGTGTCTTCATAATAAATACTGTAAATGCATATAACAGATACCTGTATTAGCATATATTCTTTTTGTTTAGTCCAGTTTCAGTTCTGTATCTTTCACAAATGAATACAATTTAGTACTTGTATTTCAGACTGTACTGTTTGGGGATCTGATGCTAAATGAAAAAAATGTAATGGTATGTAGCACAATAGTTTCTAAATTTATGGAATGTTCTGCCAATCAATATAACTTCCTTCAAAAACAGCCCCAATGCATTTTTGGAATAAAGAAAATATCTACATAAGGTTAAGGCACTTAAGCTTCACAAAGGCCAATAGGTAATCATAAATGTGATAATATAAGCAATAAAGCTAAACAGCTATGTCATTCGTGAAGTTTATATATCATCATATAAATTGCATTGCTGCAATTTTTGTCCCCTGAACTACACTACGAGTGGGATCTGTCCAGAGGGACAATGCACTTAAAATAAAAACATAAATAAAACAGCCTAAAGTCAACAGAGAATAGCAATCATTAACAGTTTAGACTTCTTTTACTGCAGAAAATGCATGCTATTTGAGGTTCCCTTATTTGGTCAACACTGTTAGGCAGTAACACCGACATTTAAAAAGTGATCCTGATTTTAGGCCTTTGTCCTTCATTATTTCAGCTTTGTCCATGCTTGTGAACATGATAAGTTAAGAGATATACTTTTTGTACATGGACATTATTACAACACAGTACCACCCAAAGCTCTCAAGAATTTTGATTTCTAAAATCAGCTAGATGGCTTCAAGTATGTGTTTGCTGAATATGTTTTCTCTGGTATTACTTGGATGAGGAAATACAATGCTACATGTTTAAGAGGATTAATGTATCTCTGGCATGCCTTTGTCTAGCACACAGTTAAGACCAAAATGATTTAAGTGATCTGTGTCAGTACATGCAAACCCCATAATAATATTGTCTAATAATAGGTATTCTAAATTCCTGTTTTCAATATACACTTCTGTAACAGTAAACAGGCTTTATTCCCCACTGACAACAGTGCAGTTCAAAGTGTGTTGCAACAAACGCTGTATTCCTGTTCTGACACAGGAACACTGATGGTAAGTTTATCTCTGTGCTAATTATGTATTTACTCATCTAGGAAAGAAAAGCTGTCATTCAGCAAACTAAAACACAAGTCAGAAATAAAATACATTAGAAAGAAAACAAAACACAGAGCTGGCCACAGACACTTGTCTTACACTTCAGATGTCTGGAAGTCCTCATTCATCAGCAGGAAAATACTGAAAAAAATACCACACCACTTCAAAGACTGCTAATAATGTGAAATAAATGAGTGAATTCCTGAAAATGCAGGCATGCAAAAACCAATCCACAATATGCACTGCAGCTCAGCTGTATTGTCTACATTTTCTTCATATAAAATAATTTTCATTTGCTTGTGCTTTATAAAGAAATGTAACCACTACAATGTTCAGCAACACAAATACCTTGTTTTATGTATGCAGGGAATTCACAAGGATCTCAGGACCTCTCAAAGCCTTATGCTAAAAATGTTTACTTCTGCACTACATATTTGCTATCATGCTATACTAGTATGTTTTTTTTAATGTTTAGGTCTGAATCTAGGTGGCAGTTGTCTCACATTTTATTTATTTCATCAAGCGTTGTTTATCCTGCAGTATTGCTTTGTCTCTGTGTACAGAATAAACCATATTTAACCCACTCATGAGCTGTTTTTCAGTATCAGAAAAAAAATTCTGTTGTATCATAACTTTTTTCTTTTACTGTTACAGCTACTTGAGTAATGGAAGGCTTATTAGCCCTAGACAATTTATGGAGAAAAAAAACTTTAAAGAACACAGAAGCTCAGTGACTAAACTGGGGAGTCACAGCTTCTTCAAAGGCACAAGCACTTGAAGAAACATAAGTGCTGTGTTTAGAAGATGCTTTTCTCATTCCAAAGTCAGCAAAGTAAGGAGAAGGCATATACCTGATTTTTGTGGAAAGGCAAACTTTTATCTGAGTAGTAGTGAACTTGAAAGGTAACAGAGAGTATGTGGGTACAAGAAAGCCAGTAAATTGTTTCAACATAAAACACTAGTTTTAGATATATGAGTGCAGCAGTCTGATTGCTGTTTTGTCCATCCATGATATACAGAGAAATACCACATACCACACATAATTTGTTAAAATACATGAAAACTAAAAGTGGTTTATAACTCCAGAACTGTTTTTATGAAAAAATGGACAAGCCTTCATATATAACCCTATGCAATTTTATTGAAAAAAAAACAGTCATGAACTGAGTATTTCACTTTATTTAGTATACATATGAAAACATTTTTTTCCTCAGCTGACAAAATGCACAAATGCTTTAGCTCTGTATCACACGGTGTGTCATTTCCATAACCTATGAAATGAGTTGATAGATCATTTTGAACACTTACGTTTGCAGCAGATAACATATACGACATTTAGTATGCTTTCTAGAAATATACTGCTGTGGTGGTGCTGTGGTAGCATTGTCGCCTCACAGTAAGACGTTGTCCTGTTCGATTCTCAGCTAAAGCGTCTTCTGTGTGGAGACATGCGTGAATGGGTGTACCTTCGTTGAAGGTTGTGTGTCAGGGCTGGCAACTCGGCACGTAAAAATCTCCTGCCAATCATTAGCGGACCGGAGTTCCGCTGTGGCGACCCCTAACCGGGAAAAGCCGAAAGACATAAGTACGCTTTCTAGAAATGTGTGCAAACCATTATTATTGTATGCTGTGGAAAGCAATTTTGTCAGATTCTTTCACTGAGTGTTCCATTGCTGTTTGAACCAGAATATCTTCCAAATACTCTACTTTATCACCAATACCTGTCTTGATCTCCATTGTGTCTCTGATTCTGAACAATATATATATAATTTGTTTGATTGAAGAATGCCAAATATTTTCAAAATGAAGTTGGGAGTACTATTTTTGGATCTTATTTATTTATTTAATTATTTGTATTTGCCACCTGAGGTAAAACACTGACCTACATGGACCATTTTTCAGACTTGGTCTGGGAGCAATGACTTATTCAGGAACACAAATTTTGAAATTAGTAACTCTGTTAATGACAATGTAATATCTGCATCACATCTGTTGTCAGCTAAAATTATATCTTTGATAATTGTTTATATGTGCACCCCAACCTCATGCAGCCTCATGCTGCTCCAGCATTTCCCCAGTCACCTATTCTTGGATCCTCAGTTGCTCGTACTGATTACCATGGATATAACCTTTCATCAAGTAGACCTTCTAACTCCCCAGGGAGTTGATCTCAATCATAACTGACTACTATTATGGAGTGCAAAGGATCCAAAGGAGAATTATGAGTGTGGAGCCTAGGAGCCATTATTCATGCAATGGCTGATCAATTGCCCTAGCTGTGGGAGAGGCTAGTGCAATGATGCCAGAACATAGCTCTCAACTGTCCAGATTTTGTAGAATGATAAGATTTTTGTATAATATTTTTTATCTATTCTTCATAAATTTGTGGTTTTCTGGCAAATGACTGGTTTTGAGTTTCAGACTTCACAGCCCTCTGAAAATTCATGCTAATGGAAAGCATGTTTTTTTCTATCAACCTTTTAAGTTTATATGAGTAATATTAAAAAATGTCCCTGTTTTTGGGCCTCTGTCCCCCCATTAGTTATGGCTTTGTCCTGATTTCTTGCTCTAAGAGGATGAGAGGTATGTGCCAGAATATCAGTGCTGCCTCCTGCATTAACTTGAGATGACGTAAGAGGTATCGGTCACCACCACAGCCTACACAACTATTGTATTCCTTATATCTTCTCCCTGTGATAGGAGAGCTGGGATATCCTCTATTCATCCGATTCCATTGGCAAGTACTATCAGCAGCCCAAGTCAATTCTCAAACACAAATGGATACCCTGACTCTACACCATTACACTAGCTAATTATGCCTTTGTTATTCAAAATGACATCCTCCCCTGGAATTTCTGAGATAATATAGTAAAACATAAGTCATAAGCTTGAAAATCAAACTCATGAAATTATGATTACAACATGTACCCGGAGTACTGAAAACCATTTAGAAAATAAAATGAATGTTCTAGAAAGCTGGGAACACCCTTCTGGATTTTTTGTCATGACATTGAGTTAGGTTTCTTTCCCCTCAAAGCGCGCACACACACACACACACACACACACACACACACACACACACACACACACACACACACACACACACATGAAAGGATATATGTTGTCCTTACCCTAAGCATGAGTAATATGCAGAATTGCTCCTTTTGGCAAAATAAGTCAAGTAGTTAGTTTCTAAAGACAGACTCTATTCTGTTTAAACCAAGAGTGTCCTTTGTGTTTCATCTTATCATGCTTAATGCTGCACACACACACACACACACACACACACACACACACACACACACATATATATATATATATATATATATATATATATATATATATATATATATATATATATATATGGTACATAGTTATTTGCATGATTACTAATCTGTTGTATAGCAACAGTCCTCACCCAAGAAAAGGTGTCAAAAGAACTGAGAACCCTAGTTTCAGAAGCAATGACAACAGTTAATGCATTTTATTTTTGATGAAAAATATAAAACAATGCATTGCCATGTCACAAAATCATAGAAACTAGATTGCAAAACAAGCTACTCTTTTGCCTCTTATTTTTCATACACTTAACCATAAGTTAATATAATTATATTTTTTATATTTTGCCAGTTTTTTTTTAGTATTTCATAACTATTTTCTCTCATGAATCAAACATTGTAATCTTATCTGTAGTAAATACTATGGTAAGAGCACAGCAGGAAGCTTATCTTTAAAATTTGTGTGACTGTATTCTTCAAGATCAGGGACAGCTTTCTGAAATCGAAGAATAAAAGGTTTAATCTACTACACAGCAAACCATTGCAGGTGTGTTATAGTCATTGTACAGCTCTCAGCACAGCCCTGCTGTGTAAAATCAAAATGCATGAGCTGTAAAAACAATAGTACATACATTTTGCACAAACCCCATTACACTGAGTATATTCTATACACATGCACTTGAGAAGAATCAGGAATTAGTGCAAATAAAAAAATCACTAAAATAAGGATGTTTGCAGTACAGCAAACCCTCTTGGTCCTCCCTTAGTTATATATTTTTATTTCAGAGTCACACCATTTTGGAAAAATAGTGATTGTTTTTGGAACATGTTGAGAATAATCACTTATTTCTGCTATCCCTTAATCTCAGAGCAGCATTAGTAACATAATTTTGGGTTTAAACACATCACTACAATTACCACTGAACAATGACATGGCAAGCAAGCCAAGTCTCAAATCAACAAGGCTTGTGCAAATATAAGACAAGCAGAGGTAGCTTTAACAAATCACGGTAAACCATGAAACACTGATAAGTGAACTTTGTGCCTCGGATGTTTGACCACTCACTCATTAGTCTCCTTGCACTTTCAATGCTTATTTACTGTAATATGATCATTCTGACTTTATGAGGTGGACAGAGAGCTGCTAACACTCAGTGTAAACGCTGCAATAAGCCCATCCAGCCTTGCATGTGCAAAAAAAGAGTCAATAAAGAGGTGAAACTCAATGTAAGTGAATGAGGATGAGGCTTTACAGTCAAGACAAGGTTACTCGAGAAACATATCCACCCTAGATTGCTTACAAAGTATCTGGCAATTCTGGGATAGAGTTAGTCTGACTTCTGTCTGGCAATTCCCTTCCCAGTATTAGATTTTCTCTATTTGTGTCATTGAAAAGAAGACCCTGATAAAATGTGCCAGGAAGTTACCAATGTTTTTGTCATGGCTAAACTCACATGCACTGGTAAACCATGTTTGTCTCTCCCTGCAAGAGAGTTTATGTCAGAATGTTGACTACGCAAATAGTCCACATTCAAAACATTGACCCCAGAACATTGAACACTTAAAACACTGAGGTTGAGCTTAAAAGCATATAGCATTGTTTTTTGCAGAGAAGCAAGCAGCCCTGCACACCCAATTGCATTACAGTGAGGAAAGGCAAAATCCCACTCCAAGCTGTACTGCAATCTCTGAAATGAGCTGCTGGCATTTGTTGACCTTCTGAATATTTGACATTTTGCATTCAATATTCTGAAGGTCACATTTTTGGCTTTCAGTCTTCTAAATGGCTCCAGGACCTCAGTTTCAGAAAACATACAGTTGTGCCTGTATACTCATCTTAACAGAAGATGTTCAGGTAATAAGATCACTAAAGCAGAAATTCTTAATATGAATGACAATCAGTAGAAGGTGAATATTTTCTCCTGTCCTGAGTCTTTTTTAGCAGTTTGGCATCCTTAAGAGTGTGAATCTTCTCTCTAGGATACTCTTAAGGTGTTGTCATTAGAGAGACCTGGGATATAAAAAAAGAGTGCACTATATGCCATATACATTTTTTTGTTACATAGAAAGTAGTAAAACACATAACCATACCAAAAAAAAATTCTTGAGGAAAGCTAAAAGAACCTTGAAAGCCTAAACCATTATCTCATACTTACAAGGTTAATAAAGAAGTAGACTGTGATGATACGAGGCACAGTCAGCCATGCCAGGGAGAAGTAGGGCAGTGGATGTATGACTTGTGCTAGCACAGCTAGCTGGAATTTTATAAATAATTATATACTATTAGTATATCAAACTGATCTGTATGGACGCTTGTGCTGAAAATGTATTTGTGAGCATTGCTTGTATTAATTGTGTTAAAATGTATCAACAGTGCACCCTGCTGAAATGAAGAGAAATGTGCATGTATTATGATATCTGAATCAAATGTATATGTTTTAATAGAGGACACTGGCACAGCAATGGTTAACCTGCTGGCTTATTTTAAGAAAAATAAGGGAAATGTAAATGTGCTGTTAAATCATTAAACATCACCCCACAGTGTTGAGCAAGACCAGAGATGCTAGGTCTGGGTGCAGCCATTATCTATTAGCGTTTGTAAAGAAGAAGTGAAGTGTCGTAAATTACTCTGGCTCCTAGGCATTGCCATAAAAGCTCTAAATGTGTATTGTAGCAGTCTGATAAAGTCCTGTCGCAAACTTCAAAAGGAGATACTGTGAGAACCTATAGTCAGGTGACCAGATGAGGTCAATCTACAAGTCATCTTGGATATTATATTTTACAGGGAGTAATCTCAGAATATAGAGTATTCTGTTTGGGGCCTGACTAGAAAGATTGTTCCCATATTTCATCTTGCCTTGCCCAAGTAAGTTACTAGGGAACAGTACAAAACTCTTAGATTCAGTCAAGAATATAGTGAAGCTTAGTTTAGATATTGTTTTTCTTTATTTGTCTGAGCCTGTCCTTCAGTGTTTTTTTCAATATTTCCTGTGATCTGAACTCTGTAGTTTACTGTAAATATATATTCAATATTTTCATGTTCTTTATTATTTATTGTTAAATATATTTAAAACTTTTTTTTCTGTGGCTGGTTCTTGTAGAGAGTATTTAACCTTTGAGAGTACTTATATTTATTTGGTGACACTGTGTGGGCCACTCGAGAAGGCCTAGCCAACTTGGTGAACTAGTACCATTTGTAGTAGTATTAATATTAAATAGTATAATTGTACACTCTTTGTCAATGGCCTTTGAGTAGCTGAATGTGAAGCATCTGGTGGCAGTGATAACTACCTTTTACTCTAGGCAGAAGATGGCACAGCAGGTAAACCTGTGCCAGCCTTTCCCAGGTGTGTATGTGTGTGTGTGTGTGTGTGTGTGTGTGTGTGTGTGTGTGTGTGTGTGTGTGTGTGTGTGTGTGTGTGTGTGTGTGTGTGTGTGTGTGTGTGTGTGTGTGTGTGAAAATAAAATCTCTATGTGTACATGTCAGCTACTTGGGGCAGGGAAATGAAGCACTGGGTTTACAGAGAGGGTGCTGGAGGACTTGGCTTGGACATTCAGCTAAGGACCTAACCCTATAGCTGTACCAGTGGGGAGTCTTATTGGAGATCTGCAGGGAGATAGATATAGAGGCATCCTGACCCTGTGTGCTCTTAAGGGAAATTATACTTGATACAGAGAGGTCTGCATCTGGAAATACTGAGTGCATCCATTTGTATTACAAGTACACGTCCTGCTCCAATGTCAGTGGTGAGGATTCAGGCTCCTTGATTATGGCCCAGAGTGGGGACAACACATAGTGGTGCCTGTCACATATTTGCAGCTGTGGAGGACGTCACACAGACCAACTTGCTATGGGTTAACAATCTGTGGTATAATAAATCATCCAAAGGTTCCAAAAGCCCAGATCTAGTACAGTGCTAACTATACACAGGTATAATCAGACTTAGCATATGGATAGTACCATAATCATGCAGGGAGATGATTTTTTTTTTGCCCTGCAGAAATGATCCTATTATTTGAACAGCTATCATTACGATGAGTATACATACACCCCTACCTTTACCATAGTGATTATTGCAGTAAATATTCATAACATGAACGGGACTCTTCTAAGAAGTGCTACCTCATCTCCCAGAAATATAAGGATAATCTATAGCATACACTACAAAGATACTAACGCAAATCTTCTAATTTCAAACATTTAGAAAATATGTGAGTTATACCCCTTTAAATATCATATCAGACTATAAGAAATCTTATTTTACAGAAATGAAGTTTTTTCTGACACTCTAACCAATGCAGTTATCAGTAAAGTGCCTTTGTACTGACTTAGTTCAATTATTTAATGATGGTTGTTTTCTTAAACAGTTCTAAATTTATGAAGAAAATGTATTCATCTGGGAGAAATGAGGCAAAATATGAGAGCAAAAGTCATAGCACTGTGGCTAAATCATAATGGCTGAGAGATGTTATGAATGGATGCCCAAGTAGCAGTCTCACAATACTTTGGGCAGATGCATTTTTTAAAGAAGGCTGTGTGGCCTAACCTCCCTAGTCAAAGCATTTTTGAATTTTTCATGAGGAAAAGACACTGCAGTTAGCAGTCAGCTTGATAAGGCTTTATTTGGTCAGGAGCAGCTCAAATTATTATGAATGGATACATATATCAGATGACATTTATGTCCTATTCACTGCATGTCCCATTCATTAAAGGAGAAATGTTATTGAATGGCTCCTTCAGTGAGGTAAGTTGGTAGGGTATTGTGTTTAATTTTAGCTTGAAACTGAGTTATTGACTTGTTTTTAGAGATCATGTAAAAACAGAATACGGGTGGCAGTCAGCTTTACATAATTCTGACTGCTTCCCCTTTCTCCATGTTTGCACAATCCTTGAACTTGTAAATAGAAGATTATCTGTCAGATAAAGGTAGGAATATATCCTCTTCAGTTTCATTTGAGCTAATAATGAAGCCATGCATTTTATGAATGTTCTCTGCATAGCAGGAAGGTCAAATGGCAAGAAAATGAACTAACATCGGAAGACTTTCCCACTGAACCCGATTGTTTTTAAGCCTTGTAGATGTCAATTTTTAGTTATGCATCGTGCAACTCAATTTATTAGTTTTGTACAAGGAAGAAAACAAATTCTGAAGTGTTAATATCTTGAACCTCTTTGATTTGACAACTGTTTCAAATTTGTGAAAAGCAGGTTATAGTCTAGGTTTAGGTCACCTCACAGAAAACTGTATAAAAAGAAAAACAGAGATGGAGATTTAAGGTATTCTGGATAGCTCATGAAACTCGGGCCCTTGATTTTCTTACTTTGGAATCACTGAGCTTTTTCATGTTAGATCATTTGTTTGTATAGGTAGATGACAAAGTGAACATTATATTCTGAAAACAAGTGCAAAGAGGAATGATAACATACCTGAACATAAAAGATACACCTCTGATGATCAGCTGGGCTACTCAGAAAGATTTTCTAATGATAATAGCTATATAGTAGTCAAACAATAGTTCCTTCTCTACAAAAGTGCCCATGTATCTAACAATTGTGTCATTTTTGAGGAGGGGATATCATTAATGTGATAGATGTCTGGGTCCTAATATTTTCCAGTCAACACAGTGTTATACTTCTTAACATTTAGATTTAGACCATGATCCTGGCACAAATGGTTTGTATATATTAGTCCCTCTTGCAGGATCTGGGAATCATTTGGAATGTTGACAATAGTTCCAAGTTTGCAGTCATCTGCAAACTTTATCAGGCAAAGACACCTGTCATCAGACCATTGACATCAGCTTTGACACTAGACAAGTAAATACTAAATAGGAGTCACCCTAGTACTGAGCCCAGGGAGCTACCATTAGTAACAAACCTTTTAAAAGTGAACTGATTGGGTTATGTCTGTGAGCCAGTTTGTGATTCAGAAGGTTACATAAGTGTTTACATTTGGTTTAATTAGTCTGTCAAAAATGCCCAAGCGTGGAATGTTACTGAAGGCCTTGGCCAAGTCAAAATATGCTGTATTACCAATATGACCTCATCCAATGCCTCTGTTAAAGAACAAGATCTTACTTCCACAACCCAAACTAGAGTTGATTAGATACTATTAGCTGCTAATACCTTTGTTTATGACTTCCATAATGATGGCTTCCATTACTTTACAGGTACGCTTTATTAAGACTTATTAGTGTACAGTTGCCAGGATCAGTGGTGGGGTTATTCCTTGTCAAGGGGGATGACTGCAGATGTTCTTCATGCCTCTGGCATGAAAACAATTGAGAGAAAATGTTTGAACAAATTCAGGAGTGGGCTGGGGAAAACAGTGCTATGTACTGAAATGGAAGCACCCTGGCACATTTTTAGGACCCACAAAGCTAAAGCTTCTTGCCTCACACACCGCCTTTAGAGCTTACTTGGAAGTGATATTTGGAAAGGTGCATACATGATATTATGTTTGTGGAAGCTGGGGGGAGAAGTTTGATCTAAATGCATCTACTAGTGTGTTGGCCATGTCTTCAGGGACTGAGTGGGTATTTTTATTATGTATGAACTCAGTCCAGTGGTGGGTATTGTTTCTAACATTTTTGGCACAGTTGAAAAGGGACTTAAGGCTGCCTTTGACAAAGGTGGTAATTTTCAGTTTATACTTAGCCTTAGCAGTTTTAATTGTGTTGTTTAACCGCTTAAAATTTCTTTTGGAGCTTGGGGATTTTTGTTTCATTCCTAAGCGTTTTTTTTTTCATTTTTGTTATACAGCTTGTTTATTCTGAGGTTTCACTATAGGGATTTGTTTTCAGGCTTAGTATTATGTTTGTGGTGGACTAGGACCAAAGTATTGATGCATACACTGAGGTGAAAATATAAACCCTCTGTAAGTCCAGCAGTATTAGATAATGGGTCCTCAAGAGGAGGGGGATTCTTGAACTTCTTCAGGTCATCAGCTAACTGCAGTAAGTGTACCTTTGAGAATTATATATAGATAAGTTAGTAGACAATTTAGACTGTGTTCTAATGGGATGGGATGGTGGTCATATCTGACCAGGCATTGGGTAACTATTGGTGTAGAGCATAGCAAGGCTATATCTGTGAAAATCAGATCCAGTAAATTTGAGCTCCTGGTAGGGGAATGCACTATCTAGTCTTCAGAGTTTACATTGATGAAATCTTAGAAGCACTGTGTATAGTAATTTATAGAATTGTAGGTCTTCCAGTTTATGGACAAATAGTCAAAATCCCCAAGAATAATAGTGTTTGAACAAGTGGTTATGAACTCAAGCTTTTCTAAACAACTGGCTTAGTTTTTGGGTTGTGGGTGTAATAGAAGTGCATATACAGTTATCTAGGATATAGTAAGCGATCTTATTAACAATTAATAAGATGTGGAGAAATCTGAGATCATTATCTTGTCTTATAAAAGTAGGTATGATGAAACTGTAGAAGAATATGGACACTCTACCACTGGAATCAGAGACACTCTCAAAAATGGGAGTGAATGAATAGTACATATTGAATCCATGTTTCCTTGATGATACAGGTGTCATTATTTTCTACAATCAGAAGGGCTTCTAGGGAGAGCAATATCTTATTTAGGTTTCTAGCACTGAGCATCCTTACTTTTATAATGTCCTTCTTTATTTTGTCTAGTTTGGTAGATGGGCCAAACTAAGACTGAGTGAAAAAGGCACTTCAGGTGTGGAGACATTTTGGTCAATATATGCAGGCCATGAGTACAGAGGCCATCCCTAGCGCAGGAGGTAAGACTGTCAATCATCTCATATCAGGCAGCTACACATTGGACCCCCTTGGAAAGACACCAAAATCTAATCCAATTGTTGAAGTAAATTTTTTTTTTTTTGTATTGTGTCATAGGAAGCTGCTCTAGACAAGTTGCGTACCAGCCTTGGATGCATATATACAGAGTTATTCCAGGTTTCTCTCTTCATATAATCCAAGGATATGTGTCTCAAGTTGTTCACACCCATGAGAACAACAGCCATGTTTTATGTGTTTGTGGAGTGAAGGCGCAGTACCCTAGTAACATATCATATCTTGGCACCTAACAGGTACTTCACTATCACCTCTTTCTTTGCTCAGCCTGAAGAGTGGTATGTCTTCTCAGTATGGAATCAACTGCAACTACAACATTTACATGTGGAGTAGCTGACCCAAGAAAACTTAAGGGGTAAAGTGTACCAGGTTGGTGACCCTGTTTTCAGCCTTTGTTTTGGATGTTGTTGTGAGTACAGTTGGCAAAGTTTCTTTGTGCTGCTGAGGAACCTGTGTGTCAGACCTATGCTACAGAGGTATTTGAGGTTCAGGGAGAGGCTTCCAAAGGTATACCAGTAAAAGAATGCTTATTTTTGGTGAGTGGCATGCTGGTGTTAGGTGGGTGTGGGTACTGACAACCTGGTGGTAACTGACATTATCTTCTAATAAGAGTCTAGCCTTGACATTTAGTAAGTATCTCTCTCACATGTAGATTCAGTGTGTGTGGTAGAAGTCAGTGATTGTCCCCAAGCATGACTCAGTTTGCACAATGCCTCAGGGCACCTACTGCAAACAAGCTGGCAACAGGTGGCATAACGGTAGACTGCAGTCTCATGGATCCAGAAAACTGGTGTGCAATGGATAAGCTGATGTATGATATGAATGTAAGGGAGCTTTATTTCTTGTAGGGCTAAATATTCTACATAATAGACATAACAAGATAAGATTTGGTAAGTACCTGTATAGCTAGCAGCAGAGGGATTATATATAATAGATAGATAGATAGATAGATAGATAGATAGACAGACAGACAGACAGACAGATAGATAGATAGATAGATAGATAGATAGATAGATAGATAGATAGATAGATAGATAGATATAGAAATATATCCTAGAACCAATTAGTAGCAGCAAGGCACTACCCAGTTGCCAAGACTTAATAGGAATGGGGCATTTTTATACTATGTAAAGGGGGAGAAGGTGCAGTTTGGTGCAGCAAGGCATTGTTCCATCCATGTAGCTAAGAGGCTGCAGTTTGGTACAGCAGGATGAGCTCACTCTATGCTATGGTAAAGAGTGATCAAAAGTCCAACTCTAAGTGAATGATTGAATAGCTGAGGGACCACAGAGGCTATGGTCAAATTTTAAAACCAATGATTTGTACCTATGGAATGCACTATACCCTGCCACTGTACACTTTGCAATTCAGAGCAGCCCAATCAAACTCAGAGCAGTGGTACACAATGCAGAGCAATGTAACAACCACTCAGGACACCTGATGCTTGATATATGCATGCCCAAGGGTGTTGTGCCTGGAATCTGGTGTCTGGCTGGTTTTAGGACAAAGCTGGAAATGTAGGTCACAATCAGTAGGCAGCAGTAGCACTGCTGCACAGCTCAGAGTAGCTCAGCCTAATGGAGCACAACTGTACACAAAGCAAAGCAATATAATAGATAAAGAAGGAGGCTAACAACCAATCAGAAAACCAGTTACACCTGTGGCTGACATAACTAGCTGCATAGAGCACCAGCAATTTTACCTTCCCTTCTGAGATAAACTAGTTTTAAGTATTCCAAATGAAACAGAAAACACTGACATAATAACCAGTATCAAGATCAGCAAAATTCAGCAGTGCAGTAACTCAAGATGGTAAACAGAACTGAAATATCAGTTGCCAATTTCATATCTTGAAATGATGGGATTATTTGAGGGTTGGCTAGTTGTTTAGGAGCACCAAGTCTCAGCATCCCCATACAGTACTTTTTAGGGAAGGATAGCTTTTTGGTAACTCACCTGAAAGTGTTTTTCACTAAATTTAGAAACTCTTCAAAAGTTACATCATCTGAGATGTGCAAGATGAAAGGGTATTTTCATTCTTAGCATAAGTGCATAGACCAAAAGGGGAAGTCACCTGAAACAAATATGCCATGAGCACTTTATTTTCCTCAAAACTTGAAGATAGATAAGGGGTGGTCTTTAACTGTTTTGTGAAATGGCAGTTACTGACACAGATGCCTTAGAAGGAGTTGTCAAACATGAGAAGCTTATTATACAAAGCAAAATTCACCTAGGAGATTTTTTTATAGTTGCTGGACTCCAAAGGAAACATTTTGGACATCTTGTAGGACTGACATATCAGATTACCAGACACACCACCCTTGGTTATGCAGGTATCATATATGTGGTCTCTGCTGCTGGTATGGAAACGGGTGTCTGCCCTACCAACATCTGTTCCTAGGTATCCCAACTATAATAACCATTATTATATAACGAATTAAGGCAGCAAAATCCAGGCAACTCTGAAAGGGGTATCAGAAATCATCCACACTGTATTTCCACACTGGATGCCTGGGCACTGACAGCTGGTGTCAAATATCATTTTTTTTAAATCTGGAAAATTCCCGGACTGGGTTCCATTCTCTATACCAATGGTGACTTCTCCAAACAGACCTATTTGATTTTCACTACAGATTTAAGACTAGTACTAGGAGAGGTAGCAGGGGTAAAAGCAACACATCTTCTCTGTTCTAAAAAGGCTCAATAATTTTTACCTTTCTTAGGTAAAATTATATATATATATATATATATATATATATATATATATATATATATATATATATATAAATAAATATGGGTTGACTGAAATTGGTCAGCTCTACCTTTGGTCTGCATCTGTTTAGCTGACAAAATTTGATCACCTAAATAGATGGTCGACAAATGTGCGAGACTGCACAATTCTCAGAATAGGGAAATATGCCCTTTCTCCTAGATTGTGTGATCTTGGAGTTAATATATATATATATATATATATATATATATATATATATATATATATATATATATATGTATATATATATATATACATATAGTAGGTGGTGGTGGGGGCAGGGGGGCTTTCCTTCTTGGAAAAATTATGTTTTATTATATTTTTTTAATATGAAGTTTTGCATGCGTCAGCATTGTCGATCAGCTCATGCGTTGTGGTGTGCCAATGTTTGCAAACTGAGCATTTTGTTGTTGACTTTGGATATGTCAATATTTGGGTGTTTCATTCAGTTTCAGTACATATGTATTGAAAACATACAAGATGTCAAAAAGTCAACTTGTGGAATGGCAAGGCCAACATATCCTTTTTTCCACTGTAGTGTGATCTCGGAGTTGGTATATTAATTTAGTGGGGATGTGTGGGACATAGCCCCCCCACCTAACTGGATGTTACTTACCTCTGTGCTTTCTGTTTCGCATTGGACAAGTGTGTACTTACCATGATCAAATGCCGACGTTTGGGTTTTCATGGTTTCATGATTTTCATCTCAGGATTTCCGTCTTAGGTAATGTGGTCTTCGGGATTTAGAAGTAGACCAATATATATATATATATATATATATATATATATATATATATATATATATATATGGGTCTATGTTCATTAATCGAACATTGTTGTTGTATCTCTCAGCTTTTCCTGGTTAGGGGTCGCCACAGTGGAACTCCGGTCCGCTAATGATTGGCAGTAGATTTTTACTTGCCGAGTTGCCAGCTCTGACACACAACCTTCAACGAAGGTACGCCCATTCACGCATGAAACAGGACATTGAGTCAATATATAGGGACAGTAAGCTTTCTGGTTGCAGAATAGAGTAATATTCTGCAACCAGAAAGCTTACTGTCCCTATATATTGACTCAATGTCCTGTTTCATTGTCTTGCAATGGCATTTTCTCTGATTGCAGTGCATCTATGTAGCCCAACTTGCTGAATGTAATTGAATAATTTATGTTCAAAGTGCTATACCTGGTGATTTAATTTGTTGCTAGTCTATGGTTTATAAGTGAATTTCTCTTGTGTGTGAATTTGATAAGTATCTGTGGATTTAACAGAATAAGTAGTTAATAGTGCAATAATTGGTGATTTAATTAGTTACTAGACTGTGCTTAAAAGTACATATTGTGTTTAATTATGTATGAATCTACTGTTTCTGACCTCTCCCACCCCAATTTTTCCTTTCTATTTTACCCTGCCAGTTCTCTCAAGGCCATGCCTGCGTTTCATTGCTTTCACTATTCTGTGACTGTGACTACGGCAACGTCCTTTAGCTTCTGAAACCTACTCCTGATACAAATTCAACGGACCCCTATTTGCAGTCTGTTCTGAAAATTGCTTCTCTCCTAGCTTAGTGTACAGGTTGTTTTAAAGTGTAAATTTAAAACTATCGTTGTAGCAGCTTAATATCTTCTAAGTAATTTTGGTGTGCAGAGCACCGAAGCATTAACTGTCCACAGTGCTGAACTAGCTTCCCCAGCTCTGTATATTTCCTGCTCCCTGGGTAATTTTTCGAAGTGGTCACTTACTACAGCTCATAACTACTTACTGTTGAGCTGCATATCTCCTCCTAGTCATATTAGATACCCGGGCCCTAACAGACAAAGCTATTGTGCAAAATATCAGCTCCTGGGTCTTGTCTGTTGCCTACATACTGATTGTTTTTCTGAGTGCTTTCTACTTGGTGGGCTCAGCCAACTCCATTCGCCCTCGCTACACTCGTGCTCACTCCGCTCCCCGATCCTACCCCCATTTCCACCTACCCCCATACCATTACTTTTATACCTTACACTCCTTGTTTCCTGTCCCTCCCACATTTACT
The DNA here is from genome assembly GCF_019279795.1 of Protopterus annectens. Classification (NCBI taxonomy): domain Eukaryota; kingdom Metazoa; phylum Chordata; order Ceratodontiformes; family Protopteridae; genus Protopterus; species Protopterus annectens. The sequence continues at coordinate 905,922,019 of NC_056744.1, read as the reverse complement.
AATTATCCAGTACTACCTTTCTCCACCCACCTGTCCATCACTCCTATATCACATTACATCACTGCCCCACTTGCAATCACTCTGTAAAATAACAGCTGTCCCACCCCACAAATTCACACCCCTTATACTTCCTTTCATCCCACTACATTACTCTGTGAGTCACCTCCCCTTCTAACATCCCAGCTCCCAGCATTACTTACTCCCTACTTTCCAGTACCATGTCCCTCACACAATTTTCACCCCCCCACCTCATAGCTATTTTACTACTTTACATCTCAACTCTCACCTCCTATCATGCAAACCTGAATCAATTCAATGCAACCCCTTTTCAAACTGGTCCTTTCCTTAACAGGGAACCCTCACTACCCTTCCTTATCTCACCCTCCCTCTTCACTTTCTCTCCCTCTCAGCTACTCAAACCTAATGTCTTTCCACTCTCTATAAAATCATATAGGCCAAAACTGTATCCTCATAGTTCCTATCTCTATACTACTAAGCATACACCACCCTCTACACCTCTACTTTTAGATGGAGACATTCACCCCAACCCTGGCCCATCCCCAATACCCACAACTAACATCTTTCCAACAAATCACTTCTCAATCTATGCCATTAACACTCAAAGCCTTCTTAATAAAATCACTGAACTGCATGCCTGGATCTCCCGCTACTCCCCTGATATCCTAAAATTATCAGAAATATGGTTAAAGCCACACATCCCAAACACTGAAATACTTCCTTCACACTATAACATATATCATATTGATAGAGCAAACAAAAAAGGTGCTGGTGTTGCAATTATGTACACCGACCACCTGACGCTTTCCCCCTTACCTACCCCTTTACCCAACTTTCATCCTGCTGAGCTTCTCATTGCTAACTGCCACCTCAATGCCTCAAAAAGTTTTGCCATAGCAACTATATACATACCACCTGGTAACAACATCCCCATACTGGAATTAATCCTATCTTGGATCTCCCAAAACATCACTTATGAGACCATCCTTCTCGGTGATGTAAATATTGATTGGCAAAAGATAGACACCCCCTCCTCCCCCACACACATAAACCTCCACGGCTTCCATCAAATCATTAATACCTCTACTTGTTACAGCAATAATAATGCCAACAGCTCCATGTTAGACTGGATTCTCACATCTGATCCTACCTTATACCACAATCCCAGCACCCTAGCAGACTCCCTAAGTGACCATCTCACTACCAAGTTTCTCTGATACTCCCCCCAAATACTCAAGTCCCACCTCTATAAAGAATGTCGAAACCTCTCCTCCTTTAACGCCAGAACCTTTAATGATAGGTTAGCTTTTATTAACTGGTCCCTCCTTAAATACCTTCCCCTTAGTGATGCAGTTCCACATTTCAATGGCACATTTCTGGATATCCTTAACTCTCTAGCCCCTTTAAGGAAACTTAGAGCCAAAAATACCTACTCCCCTTGGCTATCTAAGGATATGCTCTCTCTAATGAAAAAAAGGGACAAGTATTGGAAGCAATGGCTTCAAACAAAATCCACAACACTTCTCAAAAAGTATAAAGAACTCCATAACCTTTCAAAAAAAACAAATCAACAAGGACAAGAAAATATACTATTATAATGCCCAATCTACTCTGAACTCTAACCCAAAAAAATTCTGGCACTCCATCAACAAAATACTGTACCCAGGTAATCCTACAACCCCCAACCCTTTTCCAAATAACTCTCCTATTGAGACTGCCTCTTTTCTCAATACTCACTTCACTGAAACTATTTAAAAACTCACCCAAATGTATCCATCTGACAACCCCTCTCTTACCCCACAAAAAACAAACACAAACACCCATTTCAATCTTAAACATGTTCCTACCACCTATATTAAATCCCTTCTTCTTAAACTTAAACCTTGCTCTCCTTCTACTGTTAACCTTTCACCCCACTTCCTTAAACTCGCAGCCCACTCCGTAGCCTATCCTGTCTCAATCTTAATTAACTGATCCATTCAAGAATCCACTGTCCCAGATTCCTGGAAATCTTCTTACACCATACCACTACATAAAGGAGGTAACTCCACAGATCCTTCCAGCTATAGACCCATTTCAATTGTCTGTCTACTCTCCAAACTTCTCAAAAAATGTATACATAACCAACTTAAGTACCTAATCAACAGTAATCTTCTAACCTCTACACAGCACAGCTCCAGACCTAATCACAGTACCTCCACTGCCCTACTCTCTTTCACACATACATTTGCTGAAGCCATGTTCAACAACCTAGTATCATGTCTCTTTCTTGACCTATTTAAAGTCTTTGATACCATCTCCCATTCTAAACTTATTTCCAAACTAACTGAACTCAACCTCTTCCCTCTACTATTAGCTGGTTCTCAAGCTATCTCTCAAACAGACTCCAGTCTGTTAGATGGCAATCTGCCTATTCCCCCTTCCTACCTATCCAAACCTGGGCTCAGTTCGTGTCCCTGTCCTATTTAACATCTTCAGTAATGACCTACACTCCTCCTGCACATCGTCTTTCCTCATACTATACGCTAATGACTCCACTGTCAGCTCCATCTCTGATAAGATCTCTAACCTCCTTTCTATAACACAAAATACTTTCACTTCTGTAGAAAAATGGCTAACTTAGCACCAACTTTTACTTAACCCCAAAAGGGCTAAGCTCCTTTTCTTCCTTCCCAAATCCCTCTCTCTGATCCCCACACCATACTACTTGGAACTATAATTGATGACCAGCTGAAATTCGACATCCATATACAACAGTGTATCAAAAAAACAAACAAAAACTAGGCCTCCTCTACAGAAATAAAGAATTCCTCGCTCCCAGATCCAGACCTTTTCTTGCTCAAGCCTTTCTCCTCCCTTCCCTTCTCTATGCCTCTCCAATCCTAACCCACCTCCAGTCATTACTCCTATCCAAACTCAAACAGGCCTATAACACCATAACCAGTTTCGCCAGTAACCTACCATACAAATCTCATTGCCTTTCCCTTAACCAACTCCAATGGCTTGAATACCCCCAACTCCTACTTCTCTCACAGCTACAGCTCACTTACTCCCTGCTAAATAAACCCTTAGCCTACCCGTCACTCTCATCAATAGTATCTCACTAAACATCAGTTTGCCCACTCCGTAGCTCAGACCAGAACCTACTAGACATATACAAACCTAATGAAAATATTGGCAAACTCCTGTATAAGCACTCTGTCTCCCACACCTGGAATAGGCTACCCCTTTATTTATGCAACATCAAAAGTTACACTTGTTTCAAATCTGCAGTTAAAAACACCTCCTAAACTCCAAAACCTGTCCTTGCCATAATCCCCCTTGAACTCAAACACACATCTTGCCACACCTTCTACCAAATCAGTCTTTCAACCTGTCAAAATTTTCAACTATGCTCACAACAATCTACCAATAAACAATGATCCTAGAGTAAAACAAGTCAGTCAAAGTAGCTGTTAAACCCTACTGTGCATTCACTTTGAATTCAACTGCCACCTTTAATGTAATAACCAACAGTGAACCAGGAGTTTTAGAAAAAGAATTGATAATTGTTATTTTGCATGTAACAGATTTTATGACTGTACATGATACTTGAACAAATCTGTTAAACTGTATTTTTGCATATACTTGGTTTTATCTGTACCTTTTACCATATACTAATATTATTGTATCTCATTTTTGAACAATGTTAAGTTCTTATATATTTAATGTACTGTAATCTTTATATAAAAAATGTTGTATTTCTGGAGCTTTTCTCCTCAGGTCTCCACTAAAAATGGGCCAATGGCTCAGTTGGACTAACCCAGTTAACAAATGGCAAATAAATAAATAATATATATGTGTGAGACTGTGTATATAAACACACACACACACACACACACACACACACACACACACACACACACACACACACACACACACACACACACACACACACACATGCACACATACTTTTACATATGAATAGGGCCCACTACATGAGCTTGAGACACATTTGCTCAGGACACACTTCCTTGCTGCCTATCATTCGTTTGTTTTGGTATTTTGGCAAGTGCTCTAAGTCCTAGTAAATTATTTCTCCTAATTAAGTAACCCTCTCATTCCCTGGTGTTTTCTATAGCTAGCAGAACCTTGATTCTAATCCTAAAATTTCCCATCCAATCCCTTACTTTAAAGTCCAAGATTGCTCTCTAAACCTAAAATCCCCCTACCCTTTCTAGCCCTAAAGTCCCTTTCACTCCATAAAGCTAAAAATCCCCTTCTACTCCCTAACCCTAAAGACCATGATCACTCCCTAAACTTAAATGTCCCTTTGCTTCCCTAACTGTAAAGTGCTGATTGTTCCCTAAGCCCAAAATCCCCTTCCCCTTTCCAAACTTTAAAGTTTCCAATGACTCTGCATTAGACACCTCTTCCATACCTTTCAACCTCTTACAGCAAGAAATCTGGACAAAGCGATAAATAATGTGGGGACAAAGGCCCAGAAATAGGGACAATTTTTAAATATTGCTCTTACAAACTTAGAACCTTGTTATAATAGCAGGTTTTGTGTTTGCATGAATTTTCTGAAAGGTATGAAGCCTGAAATTCAAATGTCTGTCATTATTTTTTCTGACTTCAGTCTTTAATGACTTGCCAATGATTTTCCAAAAAACTACAATTCTATTTAAAACAGACCAAAAATCTGAGTCAAAAATCTGGGCAGTCTGCAAAAATCTGTACAGCTGAAGGGTATGACTTAGGTTCATAGGTTCATAGGTAGGTACTAGGCTATTGGTCCTAGGGTCTGTATAAGCCTAGCCAAAAAGGTACCCTGGCTTTTGCCACCCAAGAAAATTATTCTTCCCCTCCCTAAATCTGACATTAGCCTCCCCATTCCCCTTCCTCACTAACCTAGTCTACAAGCACTTTCTGTCCTTTTGTCTCCTAGGACTTGAGCAGTTGATGTGTGGTCACTGCTTGACTGAAGTCATTTTCGAGTTTGAGCATAAGCAGCTGCTCACACAGGCTATCAGCCACTCGATTAACTGGCTGCGAGGCAGCGGAATTTGCACAGCTGTAACTCAAAAAGCTGTAGTGTTCTCATGTGAATATATCCAGAAAATTAACTGAAACAGAAACAATTTCCAAAAAAAAGCATCAAACACAAACTCAAACAAAAATGCAATGCATCTAACAGAACATTCTGTATGCAATTTACTGATGACAGCTTTGAAAAACTGACATTACATTGTCCTGTATACTCCTTATCTACAGTAAACATCTCTGCAATCTGCATTTGTCTCTACTTTAAGTCTTAATTCCATGATACATTACTGCATGAGTAAACATGTAATCAGGAGTCTACAAACATGAGTTTATATAGGGGCTTTAACCATCCCTCATTCTTAAAAACTAATTGCAAGGTCACACAACTGCACCCAAATTGAAACTGCCTTCTAACAGCTATAGTCAACAAAATGGCCAGTTGCAATACAGCTCAATGAAACAAATCTACTGAATTTGCACTTTAAAAATCTGCCTGACACAAAGGTTGGTGTAAAATGCATGACTCCCATGTAAATACATGTGTGTGTGTGTGTGTGTGTGTGTGTGTGTGTGTGTGTGTGTGTGTGTGTGTGTGTGTGTGTGTGTCTGTGTCTGTGTGTGTGTTTGTGTGTGAGATCTGAGGCCTGAAAATCATAGGAATCAACTGATAAAATAGCAATAAAACAAAACGGACAGAGAGTACATAGAGCATACAGCCCAGCCCACTCTCCATTAATATCATCAGTTAGTGCAGAGGATTATGACAGACCTCTTACTCTGTTTCCTACAGTCCAAGGTACAGGGTTTCATTCTTTCCATCTCCATTTGGCTACTGTGTGACTCTGACCAAGTCACTTAACCAAGGACACTTGTATCCATTCAGCTTACCTGATCAACAAAAGAATACAAAATAGCTAAACTCTCTTCAAATGCCACAGTTTGAGAATACAACTATGCACCTCTAGAGACATCTGCGTGCTTAAAAATGTCAGGTCAGGCTGGGAGCCTACTACTAATTCCTATACATATTATGACCTTTATGGTGAATACTGCCAGTGTTTGCACACTAAATAACTCAGTGAATTCCATGGGGGTATCTGTACATTTGGTACATTTTTGTCACCCTTGAGGCTGATTGGCCAAAGAGAAAAGAAAAGATTATCTGCATCCTGAGCTCTTTAAGAAAGCTACAAGGAGAATGAATATCAGGTACTGCAAAGGGAGCTAAGGTGAAACGATGTATGAATTAACAGACTTACCCTCCATGAGCAGCATCAAGCCCTACTTTTTCTAGGCTCCAAAACATCCCAGCCATTCCATACTGTTTAAAACTGTTCCACGTTTTCTTTCGGCATCATATCCTTCAGTAAACCTTTTTAAATACACACACGCACACACACACACACACACACACACACACACACACACACACACACACACACACACACACACACACACACACACACACACACACACACACACACACACACACACACACACACACACACACACACACACCTTTATTTTATTAAAAAGAATGCATTTATTTTTCCTTATTTCACATTTTTAGCCAAAGTGACATAATAGTGATTTAGCTGTTACAAAGGGCACTGCCCGCACACTAGCTGAGAATCGAACGGGAGAACCTCACAACAAGAGGTTCTTGCGTTCGATTCTCATCTAGTGTGCGGGGAGTGCCTTCTGTGTGGAGTCTGCATGGCCTCCCCACGGGTCGAGTGGTGTTCCAAAAGACATGCGTGAATGGGCGTGCCTTCATTGAAGGTTGGGCATTGAGCTGGCAACTTGGCACCGTGAAAATCTACTGCCAATCATTAGTGGACCAGAGTTCCGCTGTGGCGACCCCTAACTGGGAAAAGCCGAAAGACAACAACAATGACACAGTTCTGATTTTGACTGCTTACAATATCTGAGATGAGAATGGAAGTGAATGAAATCCTATCATAAAGGTTTTATTACACAGAAGATGCTATAAAGGGAAGACTGCTGTGACAATCGCAGACTAGCTGTAATTACAAGCAGTGATTCCACTGAATTATGAAAGTTATGTCAACATATGAAAATGTGGATTTTTGTCCTGGAAATGTGTGTACCTTGTAGCAAGACTCCTGTAAACTGCAAAATTACACAGATGCATTGGGCTTGAAAGTACTTTCAGTTGTGAACTGCATAGAGAAGACAGTATGAAAAACAAATGCCTGTTTACAGTCTCAGCTGAGTAATTGCGATCCTCAGAACAGTGAAAAAATTGTTTGTGATTGGAGTAACTATATACTAGTAACAAAACTGCCTTATCTTTTTTATTGTAGTTTTATCTTGCTTATTTATTAAACAGATGATCCCATTCTGTTTTCAGTGTTGACCCAGCAACAATGTCTTTTTAAGTGACTTGTTGAATGTCACACAGTAGACAAATGGAATCAAACCCTATTTCAATCTTGGAGCATTTCCACTTTTCCAAGGTACTACAAGTTTCTATACTTTAGTAGCTAGGGTGTAGAGGCGCAGTCTCTCACATTATGGCTGCAGGGAGGTGAAGCTACCCTTGCAAAATGCTTTAAAGGTGTAACAGTGAATTGTGGAATTACTGTTTTTAAGGAACTGCAGTTGAATTTTATAAGTGTAGCTACTCATGTAATTGAGAACTGCTCATCCAAAAGGAAGCTGTGAAAAATATTGCATTAACAACAGACTAGCTGGATGACTTGGAAATATTAGGAATCAGGTGCTGCTACTATAAACTAAACAGATACTTAGATGGAAAAGCTTCTGGCTGTAAGTAGCATCAGAAACCCTCAGCATAATCCTCCTCCATATCTTTATCATGGGCATTAACAGTAAAACATTCCATCTAGCTGACTAGGCCTCTTAAAGATTTGTAGCAGTATGTGTTGTTAGAACTGTGACAGGCTTATTTTGTCACATGCCTGTCAATAGCACCATTGATATATGTGTTCTTAAGTAAGTAGTTGAGATACTCAAATACCAGCTAACTTAAAAAGCTCAAAATTTTTGCCAATACAGTAACAGTTCATCACCTGCAGTGAAATATATATTTGTCCTCCATGTCATCACTGACTGTTTTAATAGCAGGGAGACTTGGCACCATAAAAGCCATTTGAAACTTTCCAGATGGCTTTACAGCCTACAGTTTGACAGCATGTCATGCTGTGATTTACCACCATGAAGTTTAGTGCATTTTTAGCCTGGGTTTATCAAGAAAGGAAAAGTATCATTAATGGATATAACAATATAATGATGGATATAGTAATATATGGCCTTATTCGGCCAGTCATTGAGTATAATGCTCCCTTTGGACATATCTGTCCAGACAAAAGCAACTACTGGAACACCCACAGTGATGCCTTTCTAAAAGGATACAAGGCCAAAACAACATTCCCTACATGGACTGACTCAAAGCCCTGTCACTATACTCGGTATCCTACACACTGCTAACAGCTGACCTGTGTCTGGCATACAAAGCATCCTCCAGCCCAATACTGATGGATATACTAAACATCAGCAAGTCAAATAACATGAGAAGTTCTCAGTCTAGAGATCTAAACCTCTTCTGCAACATCAGCAGAACAGTTTGGAGGGACACATATATGTCACAGTGGATACTACCGCTCTGAATCAGATTCCCTAGCCACATAAAACAAGCCCAACTTGTATCTATGAAAGGGAAACATAAAACATATCCCAGAACTGCCCCTGTACTACTAATGGGCAGAGGCAGCACCTAAATGCTTTATCCCATGCATGGGTCCCCTCAAATTACCTATGGTATGATCTTAGTTATTTTCATCAGGGTTAATATATAATTATTGATCTTGGGGATCCAGTATCTGTCTGCCTGGGATGACATGATTGACAGACCTCGATGCTTTGCCAGAGATGGCCTACATCTGTCACCCCTGGGCTTCTGGATACTGCCCAAGGCTCTTGCCACCACTATAGTGCCTTTTTAGGTGGTGTTCCAAAGACCAAATTACCACTGTAACAGCTACAAACAAATGCAATCTGAGGGTCATGTTGTTGAACGCTAGAAGTCTAAACCTCAACATGTACTCACTCAAGACACTCCTTCAAATGGAGAACATCGACATTTGTGCTGTAACAGAGACCTGGTTCAAGGCAGCAGAAAGCACCCCTGCACTACCAGGCTATAACATGTTCCACACCTTTCGTCCCCAGAACTTAGACCAAAGCTCCAAAGGCAGTGGTGTTTCCATATTCATAAAGGATGCGCACACCTCCAGACTGGTAGCCCAACATAATGCAACAGAGATACTTCAGGTGCAGCTTACATTGGGTAAGACAGCGATTCAGGTCGTATCCTGCTATAGGTCCTCAAACATGTCCCAAGACTTGCACTCCATGTTCCTAAGCACCCTGGAGAATATTAGGGTCCAACCTAATACTCTCTTACTAGGTGACTTCAACTACCCCTCCATTAACTGAGTAAACTACTCATGTACCAATACACTTGCCTAATGTTTCCTGGAGTTCATTAATTCCAATGCCCTGGGCCAGTTGTTCTTACCCCCACTACAGGTAGCAACATCCTTGACCTGGTCATTACTAACATGGGTGACCTTTGCTCTACACCAATAGTCAGCTCCTCCCTGGTTAGATCTGACCACCAACTAATCACCTTGGAAATCCACATCCCTCCCACCCCCCAGCAAAGGTAACCACCATGAAAAACATCTCCTAGATTTGCTCTGAGCTACTGCACAATGGTACCTCCTATACTGAGCCAACATATATTGCCAATATACTGGCTGACCGATTCAGTGCCAACTTTACCCCCCCCCCAAAGGACCAATCACAATACCAGTAGATTGCCAGGCACCCAGTATTACTGCTGCACAAGTTAAAACAGCACTGTCCAAGGCCAAGAATATAGCTTCTATGGGACCTGACAATATCCCTGGTTGTGCTCTACATGAACTACAGAGTGACATGGCACCTTACCTGTGTGCCCTGTTCAATCACAGCCTCACCTCAGGCTTTGTCCCTGCTGAATGGCACACTGCTACAGTCATCCCTCTCCACAAAGGAGGAGCGACTGCAGACCCTGGGAACTATCGCCCCATTAGCCTGACGAGCCTGATATGCAAAGCTGTGGAATGCATCATCATGGACCTAATAAACAAGGATACAGGGAATCTCCGAACTCTGGATCCCACACAGTTTGGTTTTGTGAAGGGTAGATCATGTCTACTCAACTTGGTCGACTTCTCTGAGTCAGTCATCAGAGCTGTGGATGAAGGCAAGGTGGTTAATATAGCCTACCTTGATCTGGCCAAGGCTTTTGATACCATTCCTCACTCAAGAATCATAGAAAAACTCACTAAGCTTGGCATCAACCCCTATATCACTAGGTGGGTTGCAAACTGTCTCAAAGATAGAACCCACAGTGTGAAAGTAGCTGACTCCAAGTCAGACTGCCAATTAGTCTCGAGTGGAGTCACACAGGGTTCGGTCCTGGGTCCTCTCCTGTTTGGTATCTACTTCTCTGAAGTCCAGGCCAACATGAAGGGACTGTGGATGACAAAGTTTGCAGACAATTTCAAGTTGGGCGCTATTATCAACTCCCAAGTGATGTTGACATCTTACAGAATGGCCTCACTGTGACCAACGACTGGTGTCAGAACCATGGCCTTAAGCTCAATGCCAAAGAAAGTGTCGTCATCCCCTTTGGGAAAAACCCGGTTCCTATGAATTGCCACATTGATGGTAGTCCACTGAACACAGAAGGCGTTATAAGAGATCTGGGAACACAGGTTGACAGCAACCTCTCTTTTGATCATCACATTGCCACTGTGGTCAGAAAGTCCTTCTATGTGGCACATCTCATTACTAAGGGTTATGCATCCAGGAAAAAAGAGGTCATTGTCTCCCTCTACTCTTCCCCCATTAGGCCAGTCATCAAGTACAATGCCCCATTTGGTATGTACCTCACTAGACACCTGCAACAACTGGAGAGGCCACAAAACTACCTCACAAGGAGGATCCTAGGCCTTAAACACTTGTCCTGTATGGACAGACTCAAAAAACATCCAACTATTCTCTGTCTCATATCGCCTACTTAGTGGCAATCTCTGCTTGACTTACAAAGCCATGTCTGACCCAGCTCTGTTAGAAATGTTGCATCTAAAGAAATCCCAATCCAAAGAAATCCCAATCCCTCCACACCACATGCTCCAGATACCTCAACCTCATTACCACAATTAACAGAACATGCTGGAGGGACAGGTTCATCACCCAGAGACAGCCCGTTCTATGGAACAGACTTCCCATACATGTCAAGCAGAGCACCTTGCTGTCCCTCTTCAAGAGAAATCTTGATGAGTGGATGGGAAACATAACACCAGTGGCTCTACTCAACAGAGGCACTAGGAACTAAGGTTGGGTGGCACTATGTCAGGGTAATACTATGGTTAGGGTTGTAAAAGCCCCAGGGCCATTAGCCTAGTACACATCTATGAACCTATGAACCTATGGGATGGGTAAGGCCAATCTAACACCAAATGGGAAAGGTTAAGCCTGTCAGACTTGAAGGATTTCCTGCATTGCCCCATCACTGTCTTCTTCTTTTTGTTTTTCTTTTTCTTTCAGCTTTTCCCAGTTAGGGGTCACCACAGTGGATCACCTGTCTGCTCATGATTGGTAGTGGAGTTTTACAGTGTTGAGTTGCCAGCCCAGCACCCAACCTTCCACAGAAGGCACACACATGCACACGCTCACACCTAGGGCCAATTTAGAGTGTCCAATCCACCTACAGTATGCCTTTGGGATGTGGGAGGAAACCGGAGCATCTGGAGGAAACCCATGCGACCACAGGGAGGACATGCAGACTCAGCACAGAAGGCACCCCAGCTGAGGATCGAACAGGAGAACCTCTTGCTGTGAGGTGGCAACGCTAACCGCTGCACCACAGTGGCCACCCCATTACCCCATCACTGTAATTACTATTATTATTATTATTATTATTATCATCATTATTATTTGTCTGTCCATGGCATAAGAGTACTGATTTTCTGCTTTAAGTGATGGGGTTTTAACATCATGTGCTTCAAAGAGTGACCTTAATGTATGCACCATGAAGACATACCAAAACATAACTTCCTAATGCTAAGCATGTGTTGTTGGAGACACTGTAGGAAGATTCTGATCATATGAGCTCAGTAGTCAGGCCTTCCTATATTCAGCATCACTGGAGCTCACCACTAAATGAACCTTCATCAGTTTTTCAGTGTAATAATCGGAATCTTCCTCTAACATGACTAATATTTACATCATCTTTCCAAATGCCATGCCACGCTCCATAATGATAAACTTTCTGCTGCAGTCTTCTTTCATTTTGCAAGTAGAGTTCTACATGTTGAAACTCTCCAGAATAACTTATGTACAAACTGTTAATTTTTGAGTTGAATCTCCTAAACCATCCTTCTGACTTTCACAAAATAGACTATGTTTAAATTGCTCATTGAGCAGGTATCAAACACTGTATATTCTGATGCTTGTTGCTGAAGTCTTTTATTGCTACATCAAATAGTGTGTACAGACCATGGTCTGTAGGTTAGGCTCCTCAGCTGTATAACTTTGACAATACTTGCAGCATTATCAGTCAGTGTAAGCGTCAGATCCGCTGTGATTCATCACATACCATTTAGTCATTACATGGTTAATTGTTTTGAGGAAATCTAAGCCTTCTAAACAGTGCTTAACCAAAATAAAAATTCTTCAATCATTGCAGAATACTCTTCAGTAATTACTTATTCTTTTTTTCTGATTTACACATGAAGAACATTATTTCCAGTGTTAGAAGTGTGACAGATACTCTCTTCCCAGACTAACATGATATTCACCTAACATTGAATATAATATGACTGTCTAAGATTATGTTATGAACAAAATCAGCAGCAAATCAGTACTCGAACCATGCAGTCCATGAAATAAATCCACCATAAATTAAATATATGTTTTATTTCGAAACTGGTAAGCGCTTTCACATAGGAGCTTTTTCAGACCGTCAAACAAACAAATACTAGTCCAGCACATTTAAATAGTGTAAATGCACCATTCAGTTTATACCAATTATTTCATACTAATTGCTAAAACACATTTAAAGAAACATCACATAACCCACATGACAGCTTCTGGACTAAAAACCATATAAATCATGGTATAAAATATAATATAAAAAACATAATATAAAAAATAAATACATATCTCTATGTTTATGACCAGGGCAGATACTATTTAACACTTACTCTCCTGGACTTCAACATGGGCTTAATAGATGCTATTTAGATGGAGTTGGACAACTACGGCAAGATGTAGCTAGACCATATTATTCTCACCATCCAGAGGCAATTGATTGCACTAGGGATGTTGCATGCTTTGATACTATCAAAGTACCAATGTATTACACCATGGACAGTAACCCAAATATGGATATAATCAGAAAGAATCGGCATGTTCTAACCACAGATTCTGAAGTTAAGGAAGTGGTAGGGGATAATCCCAGTTTTTTGTTTAAAAATAAACGCAATTTGAAGAGGTTACTATGCCATCCAAGAGATAAGAGTGGAGCTAATGCATGCATCAAGGGCACCCACCCCTGTGGTAGCTGTAATTTTTGTGAGTATTTGGATACCACAGGCCTCTTTACACATCCTGACACAAGTCAAACTTTCCATTTTGAAATCAGTGCAAATTATAACACATCTCATGTGGTCTATTTGGCCAAGTGTGTGACCTATGGGTCATTCTATGTCGGGAAGACCGAAAGGCCCTTTAAAGATAGAATAAGGGAACACGTTTATCATATCAGAAGTAAAACCACTACAAATGCTCTATAGAAACATTTTATAGCAGAAGGGGATGAGCACATGTTTAGGTTCCTAGTGATGGATTTGGTTAAACCAACGGTGCGGGAAGGTGATATATGGAACCTAACTGAAAGTAAAGAAGTTAGATGAAGTTTGAGGCTTAGGGCAGATAGGGACAGAGGCTTGAACATAAGGACTTCTATTAAGTCCACGTTGAAATCCAGGAAATTAAGTCTTAAATAGTGTCTGCCCTGGTCATAAACACAGAGATATGTATTTATTTTTTATATTATATTTTATACCATGATTTATATGTTTTTTAGTCCAGAAGCTGTCATGTGGGTTATGCAATGTTTTTTTAAATGTGTTTCAGCAATTAGTATGAAATAATTGGTATAAACTGATTGGTGCATTTACACTATTTAAATGTGTTGGACCAGTATTTCTTTGTTTGATGGTCTGAGGAAGCTCCTATGTGAAAGTGCTTACCAATTTCGAAATAAAACAGATATTTAATTTATGGTGGATTTATTTCGTTCACTGCATGGTTTGAGTACTGCTTTGATGCTGATTTTGTTCATTATTTGCTTTTATTACTTAAGCAGTACTATGTTTGCCCTGGAAGGTGTGTCCCTGTATTCTTTATATAAGATTATGTTATCTTCACACACTACTCTTTGCCTGGATTCCTGTTAGCTGCACCACAGTAAAACTATTTTGCTTAATTGTTCGTCTACCTAGTCCTGTGCTTATAAATAGAAAATCACTCCGTTACCATAACAGAATGCACTTTCATCTTTGTAATGCTTGTGTCACTGAATATGAACCAGTTTGTAGCTAGGGCTGCAACAAAGTGGGACAGTTTTTATGGAGATGTGTACTTTTGCAGGACAAACCACACCTGCAACCAATACTAAGGACTGGTCTTCCCTTTGTTGAAAAATAAAACTTATTTTTATAGAATTTAAGATGTGTCTGTTGTCTTATATCATATTAGGATGGTTCACATTCAAAATTATTATTTTATGCAACTATTAGGGGAAATGTTGGAAATATGTAATCCTAACATCTTAGGACATTTCTCATTTTCATTTTTTTCCCTTCAGGATGTAACTGCCTAAATCAGGATTGTCCTGTATAAAAAGGGACAGATTGTAATCCTATTTGTAGTTAAGAATGCCTCTTCCCTTATCCAGTTATTGAATAATTTAATAAAATGTAGTCCTCATCATAATTGTACAGGCAGAAACAAGTGGAACCCTGTATAAGGAAAACTGATCATATGATATCAGTGACCATCTACTGGGCATTGGACCTTCAATTATGTCTCTGTGTTTCAGCAATAGCCTCCAACATCTGTTTAATTGAATGCAGCAAACCCTTCCAAAATATTTTACTTCTCCCACCTCTCTCATACACACACTGTCTGTTTTTATTTTGCTTCTTTATGCACCTCTTACAACTAAATATTGTATAACAAATGAGACCTCCTTAAGATTAAATTGTCATGTGATGTTAGTGACACTGTAGTGGTGGATAGACTCTGCCCTGATTTATGTGCATTTCTGCAAGGATCTGATATGACTTTTAATTAAATGTGTCTAGTACAAATTCCCTTATTTTTTCCCATTCATATTGTCTTTTTCATTCTTTCCTTTCCTTTTCCCATGTCATTACATAGCTCAGTGATTTTACACACAGAAGCACCTGAGACCATACCTAAGGTACACTGGTCTTTTGGCATCATTAACAATGAATTGAAAGAAAGGTCTTACCTTACATTTTTCATTCTGTTCGGCAGGGATCTTTTACGTCTCTTTATGAAACGTCTTATAATACAATTATTCGATTGTCTAGCAAATAAAATTACAGAGCCATTAATTCCCTCTGTTGCTCAGCTAAAATTAAGACAGGAACAGTAGCCAAATAATGTTAAAGAACAGATGTCATTCCTTCAAGCAAAAGAAAAAACACACCCTCTCATTTCACAGTGGAAATAGTAGTACCAGCTGTGGGTTGTTCATAATTGTCAATTCTGGTTTGTTGATGTGATGACTACAAAACTCAACCTATTTTCAAACTGTAAACACTGAAATTAAAAATAAACTGCAAGATAAATGTCTTAACATTTTATTGCTCGTGGCTTGAGAATAAAATGACAGTTTGAAACCCATTCTGTTGCACAGAAAGAAAGAAAATGGAGCTGAAAACATATGAAAGTATTCCAAAACTGTACAGTGCAACACAAAAGTGCATGCCTTGTGTTAAAGCTTCATCATTTCAAACACCTGGGCTTTGGGGAAGATCCAATTGATTACTATTGTTTATCAATTAATTACTGGAAAAGGTCACACACACATTTGTCAACACTATCCTAAGAAAATGTACTATATTCTATAGAATGCAAGGATTATTGATTGGGATCCTGTTTGTGAAACCTTGTTAGTCTGTAAACTTATAATATTTTTTTAATTTTAAGAGCCATAACTGTATGCAAATAACCTTTTTAGTTTCTAATACAGGCAATTGTTTATGTTGCAGAATGAGTCTATTTTAAAAGACATACTGCTGACCTACAGGCTATTTACAAGCATTGCAAGTTATTCTCTAGAAACTTATATATACATATATGTAATTGATTTTAGCCTCTAATCTCCTTGATCAGTCTCCAATCCCTCCATTAACCCATTAATCGTCCCCCAGACTCCTGGTATCTTAGGACATCAGAAGAGGGAAGTAAAAACTGTGGATCACAGTCATCATCCGGTGCAGATTAGATTTTTTTGAATGTTTCTAGCACCTCTTGTAGTAGCCAGACATTATGAATCAATGCCTGCTACGGCTCCCTGTTGAAATGGCAGAGCTCCAAATATTGACTGCCACTATACCAAGAAAGAAAGATCAAATCTTTAGCAGAAGAGAGAATATAAAACATCACTCTTCTCCTTTAAACTTCTTTTTTTAGGGATAAGGCTACCTCCACGACCCCAAAAATATTTATACTAACTCTGAGATCACCATACCTCAGAAAAAAGGAAATCTCCAGTGAAAAGGCCATCTTAGACTTAGTATATGCAAATCCATTTATTCAGCCATTCAGTTACTATGTTTTGGGACTCTAGCAGGTTAAAGCCTGCTACACCTGGCCTCTGTGAATGCACCCTTCTGCATACCCACTCCTTGGTGGCAGGCTCACTCTTTTTCTCACATTCCTAATACTACAGCAAATTCAGGCCTTCCCCTAGATGGAACCCATGTCTTGATGCCTGCCAGCACTCAAAATCAGGAAGGGTAAGCTGTCTTTGACTTCTTACAACCATCACTGTCAGGCCAGCTGCCATTGTGCTTTGGTTGTTAATTGATTTTGGGCCGTCTACAGCATGATCAGATCCAAAATTTCTACACCATGTAGCTGGTAATAAAATGTGAACTTTTATTGGGAAAAGTGCATGGGCCTGTGCATGTGACAAAATCATAGCAGTTCCCTTACATGTGACCATTTTGATATTCTGAAGTATAACCTGGTCTGCAGGCTATGTACAAGAACTATATGCCACAATTACATACAGTGTTCAGACTCACAAAGAGGTTCCAATTGGAAATAGGGGTTCATCAGGGTTCTGCTCTGAGCCCACTTCTGTTCATTCTAGTGATGGCTAACATTAGCAAATAGTTGTCGTGGAAAGATCAACAGGCCTGCTGTATGCAGACAATCTGGCATTACAAGCAGACTTCAAAGAGGAACTTCAACACATGATTGGGGGATGGGATATAAAATGGGGGGAATCAGAAGAAACTTAAAATTGAGACAGATGAGAAAATAGTGCAACAGTTTAACAGCTTCAAGTATCTGGGAGTGGTGGTTAAGAAGAAGGGAAGTCCTCTTGCCCCCACTAGAGGAAGCAACATCCTTGACCTGGTTATTACTAACATGGGCAACCGTTGCTCAACACCAATAGTCAATTCCTTCCTGGTTAGATCCGACCACAAACTAGTTACCATGGAAATCTACATCTCACCCATACCACCACCAAAGGGTAACCATCATGAAAAACTTCTGCAAAGCTGACTTTGGGCTCCTAAAAACAAAGGTAGCTAACTTCATGGCACCCATGCAAATGGAAAATAGGTGCATGACCACCGAATCATACACCAATGCACTGTATGAACACATACATAAATGCATGGAATTAGCCATAACCAACAGAACCAAGACGCTCTCCTTCAAAATAAGGAAGCCAATCTGGTGGTTCCGTGCCATTAACAAACTCTACAACAGAAGGAAGAAACTGTTGCAGAAAAAGGTGAAATCCCAAGACTGGAAAAACTCCCTTATTAGCCTCAACAAAAAGTTGAGATCCCACATCAAAACCTCTAAAGCTAGCTATGAAGGCAGAATTGTAGCAGACACTAAAAACAACCAAAAAGAAATCTGCAGTTATATGAAGACTCTGCACTGCAATACCCAGATTTGCTCTGAGTTACTGCACAATGGTACCTCCTACACTTAGCCAACAAATATTGCCAACATACTGGCTGACAGATTCAGTGCCAACTTTACCCACCCCCCCCCAAAGAACCAATCACAATACCGGAAGAATGCCAGACAGCCAACATTAATGCAGCACAGGTTAAAACTGCATTGTCCAAGGTCAAGAATACAACTTCAATGGGACCTGACAATATCCCTGGCTGTGTTCTACATGAATTACAAAATGAACTGGCACCACACCTGTGTGCCCTGCTCAATCACAGCCTCACCTCAGGCTTTGTCTCTACAGAATGGCACACTGCTACAGTCATCCCTCTCCATAAAGG
Organism: Protopterus annectens; assembly: GCF_019279795.1. Taxonomy (NCBI): domain Eukaryota; kingdom Metazoa; phylum Chordata; order Ceratodontiformes; family Protopteridae; genus Protopterus; species Protopterus annectens. Next base: position 905,903,291 of record NC_056744.1, on the reverse strand, counting down.
AGGAGTGACTACAGACCCTGAGAACTGTCACCCCATTAGCTTGACGAGTCTGATATGTAAGGCTATGGAGAACATCATCATGGACCTAATTAACAAGGATATAGGGAATTTCCAAACTCTGGATCCCACACAGTTTGGTTTTGTGAAGGGTAGATCATGCCTGTTCAACCTGGTTGACTTCTCTGAGTCAGTCACCAGAGCTCTGGATGATGGCAAGGCAGTTCATACAGCCTACCTCGATCTGGCCAAGGCCTTTGATACCATTCCCCCTCAGGAATTATTGATAGAATCACCAAACTAGGCGTCAACCCCTATATCACTAGGTGGGTTGCAAATTGGTTCACAGATAGAACTCACAGTGTGAAAGTAGCAGACTCCAAGTCAGACTGCCGACCAGTCATGAGTGGAGTCCCACAAGGATCGGTCCTGGGTCCACTCCTGTTTGGCATCTACTTCTCAGAAGTTCAGGCTAACATGGAGGGACTCTGGCTGACCAAATTCGCCAGTGATTGCAAGGTGGGAGCCATTATTATTTCCCCAAGTGATGTAGACATCCTACAGAAAGGCCTCACTGAGACCAACGACTGGTGTCAAAACCATGGCCTTAAGCTTAATGCCAAAAAATGCGTAGTCATTCACTTTGGGAAAAACTCAGTTCCCACTAATTACCACATTGATGGTAGCCCACTGAACACTGAAGGCGTTATAAGAGATCTGGGGACACAGGTTGACAGCAACCTCTCCTTCGGCCACCACCTTGCCACTGTGGTCTGAAAGTCCTTCTACGTGGCACATCTCATTACCAAGGGTTTTGCATCCAGGAAGAAAGAGGTCATCATCTCTCTCTCTACTCTTCCCTCATTAGACCAATTATCAAGTATAATGCCCCATTTGGCATGTACCTCACTAAACACCTGCAACAGCTGGAAAGGCCACAAAAGTACATCATGAAGAGGATCCTAGGCCTTAAACACATGCCCTACATGCACAGACTAAAAGAATTCCAGCTTTTCTCTGTCTCATATCATCTAATAAGAGGCAATCTCTGCTTGACTTACAAAGCCATGTCTGACCCAGCCCTGTTAGTAATGTTACACATAAAGAAATCCCAATCCCTCCTCACCACATGTTCCAAAGACCTCAACCACATTACCACAATCAACAGAACATGCTGGAGGGACAGGTTCATAACCCAGAGACTGCCCATGCTCTGGAATAGACTTCCCATACATGTCAAGCAGAGCACCTCACTGGCCCTTTTCAAGAGAATTCTTGATGAGTGGATGGGAAATAGAAAGTTCACTCCAGGGATCACTCCAGTGGCTCTAGTTGATAGAGGCACGAGGAACTAACGGTGGCATGATGCCAGGCCACTTCTATACGCTAGGCTTGTAAAGTCTCCAGGGCCATTGGCCTAGTACACACCTATGAACCTATAAACCTATGAACCTGGATGGTGAGGTCAAAGCTGAAATCAGAGGGGCTGCAGCCAACTGGCACAGAGTGTAACGGATAGTGATTAACAAAAGAATGCTAAAGAATCTGTAAAGTAAGGTTTTCAAAACAGTGGGGAGACTAGCACCTCTGTGTGCACAGAAACGTGGGCAATGAAGGCAGAGCAGATGAGGAAGCTGCAGGTGATGGAGATGAAGTGCCTGAGATGGTTGGTTGGATGCACAATGTGAGACAGATAAAGAAATTATGACATTAGAGCAGAAGCCAAAGTAGCTGTAGTTGCAGATAAGATCAAAGAGAACAGATTACAGTGGTCTGGACATGTGTTGAAAAGCATAAGACAATGTGGTGAAGAAGATTTGAGAGAGATAGGAAGAAGGTGAGAGGAAATGAGAACATCAAGCAAAGAGATGGATGGACTGTTTGAGGGAAGATCTAAGGCAGTTAGACATGACTATAAAAGAATGTAAGAGAGGGGCACTGAACTAAGAATGGTGACTACAGCTGATACAACACACCACCTCATGTAGAAAATGGGAAAAGATGTATTAATGATGCTGATAATGAAGTTGGTGTTCAATGTTTTGTAACAGTTGAATGGCTAACCACAGCTTAAGTTTAGAATACTGATGGCCTTTTTATATTTAGAGTAATGCCAGATCATAGACTCTGGTGCCATTTGGGTTGAGAGATAACAAACATGACAGTGAGCCCTAAAACTATGTATGAAGATATCAAGGCCATACACAGTACTGTGAAGCTTCAACCCAAGCTGTTGTAAAAGGCTATAACTGAATGAATTGAAAGCTATGAAAAATACAACCTCAACTCATGAAAAATGAATGCAGCAGATCACAGAAATGCTGTCGACCCATTACAAGGAGATTTCAGAGTGGGGGACATACCTCTCAACTGTCCAGATTTTTGCCTCATATTTTGAGTCCTTTCCTCATACAATTTGTGTTCTTTGGACAAATCACTGAGGATTGAAGTTACTAAATAATGACATGCATTTGATTTTCAGACTTCATATCCTTCAGAAAATGCATGCAAACACACATCTTGTTATCCTAGCAATTTTCTAAGCTTAAAACAGCAATATTTAAAATCTGTCCCTATTTTGAGTCTTTCTACCCCCATCATTTTAGGTTTTGTCCAGATTTTTTGTGCTAAGAAGTTGAGAGGTATAGTGGGGGACCTTTTGGATGAACATCACAGAGCGCTCTGTGAGGTGTAGTCTAGATCTTTTTCAGGAGTGGTGAAATTAGATGATATGGAAAACAGGGAATGCAGGAAGAATTTATTGGTTTGACTGAAAAACTGGAGGCTAGTGAAGGAATGGGGCATGCATAAAACGGGATGCTGAGCCAATAATTGATGGTGTGCACAGAATATCACTACAAGCCTTTCAATTTAAATTACTCAGGCATTTATATTTAGATGCCTCAATTATAAGGATTATAAGTATATTTCAAGGAAGTTGTAAGAAAAGAAAAGTAGTTTATAGATGGCTGGATATTCTCTAACTAGCCCCAGGCTACAGCAATGCCCTGCACCAGAAGCCAACAGCCATACTGTTCTACTTGAAACTGTTTTCAAATGGACTTTAAAGTGCAGTTGCATTTCCCAGCATTTGTGATGGTATCCCATGGATCTGCATCTGCCTCATCTGAGCAGATGTCAGAATTACAGAAGTCTGTCCCAAATCTCAATCATCAAGTAACAAATATTTGTATGCCTTAGTGGTATTGAACATGTTGTGTTTGCAAGATTTCACATAGGGCAATAAGAGAAGATTGCAGAAGAGGTACAATCACTAAATCCTACCAAATCACTCAAACTTAAAAAGGAAAGGATATGATTACAGTCAGCATCCAAATCATAAAGAATCCCTCTCCTTTGCCATGGAGAACCATTATCAAGTGATGAGAAATTTTAAAGAAGAAAAGAAAGAACAAATGGCTAAGATGGACTATTTTTTGAAACCAGAAATCCCAAAAGCAAAAAAATGACCAAACTGGAGGTTAAATTCAATTCAAACAAATAGTCTGAAAATCTGTTGGACAGTGTATTTATGTTTGTTTAAGCTGTTTGTTAATTGATGACCTGCAGTTAATTGAATGTTTTCTTTCTTTTCTAAACATTCAGCAGTTTTGTTGGGTTGGGGTGAGGGGATACTGAGAGCATGTAATCTGCTATATATCAAGGAGGTCATTACATCTCTTGGCTCATTTGTTGACTTTTGCTCTTTCTACTTGCTGGTCGACAGTGGGAGTCACTGTCAACCTAGCCTATCAGTTATTTTTAAACTTTTACCTAGTCTTATCGAATCTGTGCAAATTTTCTGCTCAGTCTTCTCAACATATTATTTTATAATTAGTTCAAGAAAGGGTATATTTGCATATAATTTTGTGTATCTAGTGTCATTTAGTGGACTTTCATATTTAGCCAGTTTTTCATTTATTTGTTTATTTTTTGTATTTTTATTTAGGGAAGTTACTGACACATAACATTTTTGTTACTTGTTTCTACTAGTGTTACACTGAAGACTGTACTACAGGGAAACAATGTGTTCTTGAACATACTCAAAGAGAGACAGCTTGAGTCAGTTTTTGAGTCAGTAAAGGAAAACATATTTGTAAATTGGAAGGTTCTATTATGAAATGCAAACTTCCTGAAAGTTGGCATTCTAGAAGGATGAAAAAAATACCCAAAATTCAAAAGGGTGAAAATCTATTTTTAGTTATTTTTTGCAGGGGGCAAGTCCCCCTATACCCCTGATGTGGGGCAAGCCCCTATATATATATATATATATATATATATATATATATATATATATATATATATATATATATATATATATATATATATATATATATATATATATATATATATATATATATATATATATATATATATATATATATATATATATATATATATATATATATATATATATATATATATATATATATACCAACTCTACGGTCACACCAACTTGAAGAAGGGAAAAATCTCCTAAAACATGTTAATTATTGCCAGCGCAAACACGGACACTCCACCAGCAACATTTTCCTATGGCAAATAGCATTTGGTATTATGTTTTTTTTCTATGTGCTGCTGATGCTCAAACAATTTCATCTTGAGCATGAGTAAGGGATCCAGAATGGAATGTCAAAGGTATCTCTGCTAAGATTAAAGCTCATGCAGTAGTGGGGCAACTACTCAAATCTGATGCAGACATCATTTCTTACAGCAAACAAAGCTGAACCAAGAGAATTACATGGTATTTATGAATCTGTGTCTGTGCTGAGAACTAGAGACTGCTCTAATGTGGCAAAGAAATTAGTACTTATTTTAAGACACTGGGATGTAAGTTATAGCAACTGATTAGTACTAAAGGCCTCTGGATTGCTGATTTATTTCACTCTAATAATAAGCCGTTCTCTCTGGTTGCAATATTGCTAATAACGCACATCTAGATAAAATATTGGACATTATTAGAAAGCATCATCCTAATAAACATTCTATTATATTTATGAGGATTTAAATGTAGTATTGGATCTGGAGCTGTATAAATTTCCTGCTTGTACAATTAAGAAGCCCAAGCTATCTACATATTTACAGAATCTAATGATAATTTATTTATTTATTTTATTTTACATTTGTTGACCGGGATAGTCCGACTGGATGCATGTCCATTTTCTGCGGAGGCCCGGGGAGAAAAGCTCCAAGGGTAAGCAGATACAGCATTACATAATACCAGCATTACATATTACAAACAGACTATTTACAGAGATTACATAAGTAAGCAAGTTAAACAAGTTCCACAGGTTACAGTTAATCCTGAGCACAAGTCAGGATTAAATTAAATTACACAGTAAACTGGTTAACAGATTTTTACACATTCTAGAGAGAGTTAGCCAGGCTTGATACATTGACATAGCCAGTTAAGTGACAAATGTTGTTTGAGTCTAGTTTTAAATTGACCTAAGGTGGAAAGTAAGGTAATATCAGCTGGAAGAGAGTTCCAGGATCTACTTACAGAGTTTGCAAAGAGAGAATCACCGGCTGTGTTATTAATTTTGCTAGTCTGAATTAGTAGTTTGTTAGAGGATCAAGCGGTCTAGGATTGTTATAGGGGGTGATAATATTTTTAAGTGTAGGAGTATTGTCCAGATTATAGAGGATTTTATAGGCCATAATCAGTTGGTTATACTGGATTAGGCTGGGTAGTTCAAGCCACCCAAGCTGATTTAGATTGATGCAATGATGTGTCCTAAAAGGCAGCCCAGTGGCAAACCTGGCAATGTGGTTGTAGCAAATTGAGAGTTTGTTAAGGACAGTCTTGTTTAAATTCAAGAGTAGAGGGGATGCATACAGAAGGGTTGAAAGAAGGTGAGAGCGAGCTATGGCAATTTTATCTGGAGGGGTTAGGAAGGCTTTTATTCTGTAAAGTGACCCTAGTTTTTTATTGATGGTTTTGATAGTTTGGTTAACATGTAGGTCAAATTTTAGATTATTGTCTATGATGACACCTAATAGTTTTGTAGATGGGTCAGGGGAGATTATTGTGCCACCATTTGATTTTATGGTAAAGGTGAAAGCGGTAGACCTACGTGTTGGTGAAAATAACAGCATTTTAGTTTTTTTGGGATTTAGGATCAGACGATGTTCAGAAAGCCAGTTTTCTATTGTATTAAAGGTGGTCTGGGTAGCAGACCATAACTGAGCAAATCAGAGTAGAGTCATCAGCATATTGGATACAGCTGACTTTTGGGATGACAGTATAAAGGTCGTTAATGAAGATGGAGAACAGCAAAGGCCCTAGTATAGAGCCTTGTGGTACTCCAAGGGTGTTAGGTAGAAGGTTAGAGAGTTTGTTCTGCCAGAGGACAGCCTGCTGTTGACCATTCAGGTAGGATTGAAACCATTGGAGGGCTCCAGTATCTAGACAGAATGTTTGCAGGGTGTGGATTACAAGTTGGTGATCAACCATATCGAATGCCTTGGAAAGATCCAAAAAGAGGGCTGAGGATATATAATTATTGTTGTGATCATGGTTAATGGTGTTAGTAAAGGCTAGGAGGGCTGAAGTACTACTGTGATTAGGATGGAAGCCATGCTGAGTGTCTGCCATAAGGCGATTTTGGATTAGGTGGTGCATGAGTTGTCTATGAATACATTTTTCCATAATCTTTGCAAGTGGAGAGTATAGCTATTGGCCTATAATTGGAGAATTCAGTAGAGCTGCCTCCTTTGTGAAGTGGGATTACATAGGATATTTTCCAGATGGTGGGAATTTTAGCTTTTACTATGGTTCGATTGATTAGTATTGAGACGGGGTAAGCAATAGCATCAGCTGATTTTTGTAGGTACTCGGCAGGGAGTTGATCAGCAGAAAGTGTAGTGATGGCACCCTACAATGCTCTGATAATGAGGAAGAATTAACTGTAACATCCACAACAGAATTATATTTTTGTCCATTTTCAGCGGAGGCCCGGGGAGAAAAACAACATTTGTTGATAAAACAGAATTTGTAAAATATATGTAAGCTATTATATCCTAAACAGCATGAATATACATATTTTGCAGACAAATATAATGCGGCAAGTAGGCTTGACATGTGACTAGTTTCAAAGCCTATAATTCTGTTGTGGATGTTACAGTTAATTCTTCCTCATTATCAGAGCATTGTAGGGTGCCATCACAACTGGCAAAATACAAACTTGCCATGGATAATTATAGCTGTAAGCTGGATCCTTTGTTAAAAGATATTAATGTGACAAAATAATTTAAATGCAAGCTTGCAGAATACTGGAATTCGTCCATATTGTCTATGTATATAGCTAAACACTAGGACACTAGGATTTTTTTAAGTCACAGTTAGGGGTTGGGCCACTGATGATCATAAACAACTTAGCTAAAAATTAAACAGAAATTAAATCTCTATAGAAAGGCATTTCACATCTAGCAAAGTATATTAGGAGTGTGGCATGTACAAATAAGGAAGTAAAATGGCTTGTATGAATGGCTAAACAAAAAGTAAAAGCATTACAATTTACAAAAATACATGAAAGGCAGAACACAATAAATACATTTTAATGGGTGTAGAGGATTACTTCTCCCAAGTTAATTGATAAGTAACTTACAGACTGGACCAGGGACAAAGCTAAAGTTTCTTTGTAGGATTCATTTGGGGAATATCACATATCATTGAAAGACTCACAGAGTTTGCAAAGTACAGTTAGTCCACAGACCATAATAATCTTGCCAGCACCCACTATCATAAATTACTTTCTGCCTCCAGGAAGACAAAACAAGTCAGGTCTTGTACAAGTGATCTCTTCAATATTTCAAAATGGTAATGAGAGACAATGCAATATGCACCTACTGAGTACTCATTTAGTTAATTTATCTTGAAATTGAAAACAATCAATTAATAACCCCCCCCCCCCCCCCCGGGAATACACTTAGCAGTTACCAGTAACAATTAATTTCAAAACTCTTTACATGAAAGAATAAAACACATGGTAATTTCTTTCTGTTAAGTTTGTTCACCACTGTGCTCTAGGAAAATATTTGTATTATTCAATACATATTAAATAGCATGCTTACTCAGGAATGCAATAATGGTGCTTACAGTGTGATACAAAAGAATACAGGAATAATTAAAAGCTTCTTGAGGTTTAACTAGGCTTTTAAGATAGGGAGGATGTCGGATCAATGAAGGTAATTTCAAAGAATGCAAAAAGACTGAAAACTGTTTGCTGAAACTAACTTCACCAAAAGTGGAGATTGCTTTCCCATGTTCACTGAAGGTAGTTTTGGCAAATGCTTTTTGATCTGTTTACTATCGCCAAAATTACCTTTGGCGACCCAACATGAATCCTTAAGATAAAAGACAGAAGCAAAACTTGTAGAAATCCCATTAACAAAGCAGAAAGTGCAGCAGTTAACACCCCTCAGAAGTGGCAGGACAGCAGGGCCAGATGGCCTTATCCCTGACTTTTATAAATGATTTAAAGTAGTCTTAGATGACTCTTTCTATATTATTCAGTGGAGCAATTGTTTCAGGATATTTGCTTGACTGTACAGCTATATTAGTTTAATTCTTTCCTAAATAAGGGAAAAATAAACTTTGTCCTAGCAGTTATCTGTTGATATCTTTGCTTCCTATAGAAACAAAAATATATGCAAAAAAGTCTGTCCTGGAAGATTGAAAATGTAACACCAGACAAACAGCAAAATTTAGTAAAAGGAAAAGTAGGGTATCCTGACCTTTTCAGGCTGTGATTAAATCTACAGTCTGTTGTATAAACCTCATCTACCCCACATGTAGCACTTCATATAGACTTTAGGAAAGTGTTTTATGCACTGAATTGGAATTTTATATTTGTCATGTTTTTCTCCATCAATATATTAACTGCTATAAGCTGTTGTATACCGGCCCTCAGGCTAAAGAAGTTCTGAGCAGGACATATTTCCCAACGTCTGAGTTGCATGCAAGTACTGGACCAAGTTACATGATTTTCCTATTATTATTCATTCTTGCAGTACAAACTTTATCTTCAGTCTTATAGGAGCATTTGGCTCATACTTGTATCTTAATAAAATATTCCCAGAATTGTATCTCTTCATGGTTTGTAAATGACTGCATTGTCTAATTAACTCAGCCACATCTGAACTGTCTTAATGAATGCAAAACTTAAATCTTCCCTTTAAATGCAGTTTGCCAGAATTTACTTCCAGAATTGATATTTTATTTTTATTTATTCATTTGTATTTGTTTTTTGGGGTAGAGCACTGATATCCATAGATTTTCTGGTTAAATGACTTGCACAGAGTCACACAGTTAGGCAATGGAAGGTGAGAAAATCAAACCTTGCACCACAGCTCATTTACAGCTCCTTAGTCCTCTAAGCCAGCGGTTAGCATTGTCACCTCACAGCAAGAGGTTCTCCGGTTTGATCCTTGGCTGGGGTGCCTTCTGTGTGGAGTCTGCATGTCCTCCCTGTGGTCACGTGGGTTTCCTCTGGGTGCTCCAGTTTCCTCCCACATCCCAAAGACATGCTGTAGGTGGATTGGACCTCTAAATTGGCCCTAGGCATGAGTGCATGCATGCATGTGCCTTCTGTGGAAGGTTGGGCGCCGGGCTGGCAACTCAACACTGTAAAACTCCACTGCCAATCATGAGCGGACAGGTGATCCGCTGTGGCGACCCCTAACCAGGAAAAGCCGAAGAAGAAGAGTCCTCTAAGCCAACTGTCAGACTCTTTCAAGTTGGTACAATAATGTTGTTGTTGTGTCTTTTGGCTTTTTTCTCAGTTAGGGGTCACCACAGTGGAACTCCAGTTCGCTAATGATTGGCAGTAGATTTTTACGTGCCGAGTTGCCGGCCCTGACACACAACCTTCAATGAAGGTACGCCCATTCATGCATGTCTCCACACAGAAGACGCTCTAGCTGAGAATTGAACAGGACAACGTCTTAGTGTGAGGCGACAACGCTACCACAGCACCACCACCGCAAAGTTGGTACAATAATAATAATCCTATTTTTAACCAGGTAGGCTGATTGGACACATAGCCCTTTTTCAGGGGTCTGGTTAAGTGACTTGCACAAGGTCACACATTGGACAAATGAGGGCTGAAAGAATCAACTCCTGTATTACAGGAGCTAAAGTTGAACCTTAACCTCTGTGCCAACTGTCAGCAATAATGTACCTATTAGGAATTCAATTCCATGTGGATCCTAGGACCATTTCTGTTATAGAATATGGATCACACACAGGTTAAGACAGATAGAACATCAGTGATGTAGAATACATGGGTCAGCATGGCATTGTCTTTCTAAAGGATTTATGGGACTGGTAGCTGGATTCAGTCCCTTGAGAGAATTCACATACTAGGTATCGATCAGGGACTCAGTGGATGGCAAATATTATAAATATGGTCTGTACTGTATGATCAGGAATCCTAAAGGGTAACAACTACTTTAAAAGTTCATTGTTATGGCATCAGATTTCCACTTAAAGCATAAGAAGAAAACTCTGACTGAAATCCTTTTGCAGAATGTTAATGGATGGCTGCTCTACATTTAATGAAGGTTTATACATTAATTAGACCAATTTTATAACTGCAGAGATTTACATGGCTAAGGGGATGCAGCAAGCCACAAACATCCACACTGATAAGCTACCTCCTGGATTTTGCACTCAGAAGGCAAATTAATCTATGGCACTACTACCTCTACAACCACTTGCCTGAGGATGGAGTAAATATAACAAATGCTGTAGATGTCAGCTGATCAATGCTAGCTATTTACATATACTTTGTAAATGCCAGAAAATTACAGAAATAAGGGTAAATATAATTGAAAGTAAATATGTTGCTGTTAGAGAGCCCCTACATAATGATGGGCTACTTAACACTTCACCTGTAAATCTCTTCTAGTCAACTGTATGTTTTTAGTGAATTTGCTCAGTGTTTTCTATGATCACAGCAACATTTTTAAAGACTCAAAGTTTTTCTGACTTTGACTGGGCCAAAGAAGTATTGTCTTTAATGAATATTTCACAAACTGTATTATTTCTGTATATATATATATATATATATATATATATATATATATATGTCTAGCTATTGTACAGTAGCAAGGCTCTCTGCTATTACCAAGTTGGTTCCTGTAGTCCAGTTATAATGTTTGATTAGCTGTACTTACTGTGTGGCACTATACAAGTCCCTCAGATCAGAAAATGCTCCCATGTTGCCCCTATGTGTCCAGTGAGAATATCTGGTTAACAAATTAATAAAATAAACACATTCCTTTTGGTTATTTCTCTATTTCTTTTTGCATGGTATGGGATAGTAAAGGCTGATTGGCTTAAAAAAAATCAAACTATTCACACTAGCAAACATAATTAACATTACCTGATTCAGCACAGAAGTTATGTGAGTCCCATTCCTTTATAATCTCTGATTCCCTTGGTCAAAAAATAGGGGAGCATATGGGGTCAAAGAATTTCAATATCCTAGGCTATGGTTTAAACCACCTTTTTATTTACCTTCCATACAAGATGAATAGTGCAACATATAATAAATAATCTAAAGATGGCCTATAAAATAATAACAATGCTTCCTTCGGAACCTCCATGTACAATAAGAGGGCAAAAAAGGATTAATCATGAGGCCTAAATATAATCTTGCTACATTTACATTTGGGCTAGCTTCTGTCACCGATATACACAAAAGATTTGCAGGCTAGTTCCCCTTTCTAGTTTTAAGGCTCATTGCTGTGCATTACTTAAATAAAGACGATGGCTCCCTGTAACAAAAAAATCATACTTCATTAGCTCAGTTACATGTAAATTCCCAAGCTACTTTATTCTAATATATCTCCCCAGCTTTACTGGTAAGTTTCACACATATCACTTTAAGTACTCTGTCAGGTCTCATAACAATGGGGACTTTGTACTACAAAGGCCCTAGAAGTCACCCAGAAACAGAACACTGTGCCTTCTTTAAGACAGGTCATTGTATTTGGAGTAAACATTCTACAAGCCTGACTTTAACACAATATTAAATGACTATTATAAAATGCAAGCAGTACATAATTGTTAACCCAGGTTGAAATGTCTCAGTATTTTATTTAACTGCTTTCTTGTGTATGACTGACCTATTAGAGATGTGTTCTTGTTTAATTGTTTTATAAATTTTAAGCATTCATTCTAAACAGTATATATTTTTTATTTATATGTACATTCAAATTATCTGTTATCCTTTCCTCATATATGAGACGCCCTCTCTGGTGTTAGTGGTGAGGATTGAGGCTCCTTGATTGCTGGGCCAGGACATGGGCGTCACACAAATATTTCAGGCATGGACAATAATGTCCTTCTAACTTGCCAGTATACCAAAACTGTCATTCCCATTATAAGTATCCACTTTTTTTTTCTTAAAAATACCTAAACTAGAGCTTGCTTAATATAATTTGGTAATCTGCTCTATGCATCAGCTACTCTTTCAAAGAACCAATTAATACATCTCTCATTCCTGTACAATATTCTTCATAGGTTGTTTGATGATGCTCTACTGTTTAGATAATCCCAAACATTCCCAGAAGTAGTTCTAAATGCCCTATATACCTGAATAAGGTTTCCTTATAAATATCTTCATGGGACACTGTACAAGTTTGAATATTTTAGTCTTTCATAATAACTTATATGTTCACATCCATGGATGTCATTGGTATATTTCTATTGTAATAAGAATAGTGATGCTGTGTGAAAACATTTTACAGTATATTTCTATTGTACTCTTTCCAATGTATTCATACTTGTTTTCTTATAAAGTTTCCATACTATTATTCCATACTCTAGTTTGGGTCTAATGTAACTTACAAACAATGATTTAATAATTTCTGATTTACTAAACTTTATTTTACACAACCTATAGTTCTATACTATAATTAACCAGTTGGCAAATATGATTAGAAAAAGTTAAAGCTGGATCTACAAAAACACCAAAGCCCTTAAATTAGTCTACACTTTCAATTACTGTGCACTACATTAAAAAAATCAGCCTTAATTCTAAGTCTCTCAAATCGCATATGTTTAGTTTTTGATGTTTTATCAGTATATTATTCTTCTGTGCCCAAATGGACAATTTAGTCAAGTTATTTTGCATACGTGCCCTATGTGTTATATATGTAACCAGTTTACCTATTTTCAAGTCATCTGCATACAGACTGTAGTACACCTCAATGAAAAAGATAGATCTAAATGATACATCCTAAACAAGTATGTGTCTGAAAGAGCCCTGTGAGACAACCTGACTGTGATTTAGAGTTTCACCTCTCCAGTTGCTATAAAATAATTGCCATGTCTGATGTATAAGCCAGGCAGCTATCCATCTTATCAAGATTGATGCCTAGTTATTCTGATTTATTGATTAGAGTTTTGTGTATGACCCTAGTAAAGGCTGAAGTTAAGTCTATATAAATTATATCACATAATAATTGCTCATTTATAGCTGTTATTGTATTGCTATAGAGCATCACGTTACAGGTGGTTATAGTATCTTGTTCTTATTTAAATATATCCTCCTGATCCTGATGTTAAACATTTTTTTTTATTTTTTGCACTCAGATGATTTCCCTTTCAAAACTTATTACATTCACTCTGCAGTTTTTCCACTGAACATCTCACTCTAGTTAGTGTTACATAGTGGCTGTTTTGCTTCTATATAATCTGTAATAACCTTCTGTGCATTGGTTTAGATTTCAGTTTGGCAGAATTATCTAGCAGTAATTTAGCCTTTATAACCCCATGGTCACTACACATCAATGTTGGTAAAACTCGGCATGAAGTAACAATCATTTCATTAGGAACACAAAAAAGTGTCTAGTATGTTCCATTTCTTTACAATCTGCAACAAATGTTGCTCCTAAACATATGATGAAATATTTTTTGACTAGTGTTGTTGAATCAATATTATTTCAGTTTGTATCTGGTAAATTTAAGTCCCCAGCCACTATTATAGTTGTTTCATGCAATAAATGTATGACTTCCCCTAGGTAATCATCACTTGAATTTGGTGGTCTATACTCTCCAACAATTGTTATATGTTCCAGGATTGTAGTTATTGTCATTGTGTGTTTAATATTGTTACAAATTTATCACTGTATAGTTTATTGCTACATGGTCTGGGTTATCATGGCTGAAGACATATCCTTGGATCAGTTCATATGCTGGGTTTATCAACTAAATAAATAAGCTTTAATCAATAAGCCACATTGCCAGCTATTATGGTCTTCTTCTTTAGGCTTTTCCCAGTTAGGGTTCACCACAGCGGAACTCCAGTCTGCTAATGATTGGCAGCAGATTTTTATGGTGTTGAGTTGCCAGCCCGATGCCCAACCTTCAACAAAGGCATGCCCATTCACACATGTCTTTCGAATGCCACTTGACCATGGGGAGGACATGCAGACTCCACACAGAAGGTGCTCCAGCTGAGAATCGAACAGGAGTACCTCTTGCTGTGAGGCGACAACCCTAATGCTGCACCACTGCGGATTGCCAGCCATTATGGTGATATCCAATATTTTCTTTTATATAATAAGACCTAATTACTGTTCAAAAATGTGTATGTTGACTGGACAGAAGAATCAGCATGCCTTTTATAAATCAAGGATTCCCAACCAGAGCAAGACAGGTTACTATAGCCACATATTCTATAAAACAAAACCACAAGCTGCTCACTTTTGTAAAAACTCCGTATCATCTTTCATTTGTTGTTCTTTTGATACCATTAGTTTAAAATGACTAATAGTACTGAAGGATCAAGAAGGGGACTATATTAATATTAATTTAATATTAAAATATAACAACAGCGTTATAATTACCTGAATACAGTGATAGATAATTGTTATAACAGATATATCCAATCAACAAAACTTAATTGTATATATAAAAATAGAAAACACATGGCCAATCAGACTAAGCTAAGATGCACATTTACAGATAGAAATATACAATAGGGAAGAGTTGTGAGAAGTAAGCAGCTTTTATATCTTGATTTCTGCATGTACTGTGCAAGTGTGAGCATATACATGTCAGAAGTCTAGTAGCTGGGACAAGAAAGAGTGAAAATGAAGTCTTATCTTACAATGGCATTATTTTACAAACAAGATCTTTGTTAAATATTGTTATTGCATAACAACAATAATTTACTTCTCTCTGTGGGTAGTGCAGGATTTATCCACAGCTAGCTTTTTTTGATCATTCAGACTTCACCCTTGTAATCAAACAATGCCAAACATGGATAAATCAGGCATTTTCTATACAAACAGTTGTGCATTATTGTTTTATTAGAGAATGGGTGACCTGTACATCACCACTCAAATAGTCTACAACAGGGTGTTAATGTAAAAGTAATGCCCACTGAAAAACAAGTTTGGCGCTTCATGGCAATCTATTAACCTATTAAGCTGCCATGGAGCTTGGATTTTAATGGAGCTAACAGCCATCATAATTTTGCACTCATAAAGCTGCACTTTTGCTGTTTAGGGAGTGTGAAATTAAAGCAAACAAACAAAACAAAAAAAAAATAGAAAACTGTCCCCAGGATTTACTAATATTCTGTGTAAGACATTAGTCTTACACAGAAATGCCAGTCTAAGACTATGATGGCAGTGCACCATGCATATTAATGAGGGTGCGCTGCCTCAACTCTAAAGCTTACACGAAGCATGGACGAGTGTAGGGGGCGTGTCGGACTGATGAGCAGTCCAAAAATCCACGCCCCTGCATTTTGAAACTCGAGAAATGTCTAGTTACATGAGCGAGTCCGCTCACATGGGTACATTCTAACACTACACTCCCCCATATATTAAACCCCGTACAAATTAAAAAGTAAAAGAAAATTTTTTTTTTTTCATTTCCGATATAGCTGCCCGTATTTGCACGGGTTTGCCCACTGCTT
This sequence comes from Protopterus annectens, assembly GCF_019279795.1. Taxonomy (NCBI): domain Eukaryota; kingdom Metazoa; phylum Chordata; order Ceratodontiformes; family Protopteridae; genus Protopterus; species Protopterus annectens. The sequence continues at coordinate 905,887,353 of NC_056744.1, read as the reverse complement.
AGCTACAGTTAGCAGTTTAGACACAGAAGAGGATAATAAGAAAAATGTATGCAAATTAAGCAAAATAGCAATAGTGTAGTGGTTAGAGCCTTCGTACAAAGAGGAGGCATTCCCTGTTCGAGTCCCACCACTACATGTTCTAGTTTCTGTTGGAAATCTGTATATAAAAATATTTCCTGACATTTATTATTTAAAGTTTTGTAAAAAGCATTGAAATGTTATATGTAGTAGTGAACGAATTATAAATCTGCGGTGGTGGTGCTGCAGTAGCATTGTTGCCTCACAGTAAGACGCTGTCCACTTTGACTCTCAGCTAGAGCGTCTTCTGCGTGGAGACATGCGTGAATGGGCGTACCTTTGTTGAAGGTTGTGCATCAGGGCTGGTAACTCGGCACGTAAAAGTCAACTACCAATCATTAGCAGACCAGACCCCTAACCAGGAAAAGCTGAAAGACACAAACAAATATATATATATATATATATATATATATATATATATATATATATATATATATATATATATATTTATAGGAAGGTGAAATGGTTATGCACACTGATGCATGAGTAACTTATTTTAAACAATAAACCAAATAATGAAAATTACCACCAGCGATAAAATGGTCCTGAACAGAAAAAAGAAGAAAAATAACATACGAAAATAACAAGCTCCGTTCAGGACCAAACCAAGCAGTCAGTCAATCCACACCAGGAAATAAGCAAAATCAATGTCTATTCAGACCTTATGTCAATATCCAAGAATAAAGGCTCTGTATATAAGCATACAGCAAGAGTCTATTCAGACCTCAAGAAACACTTCATAGGTATCTGCAAATATTCCACATTCAAAGTCCAGTAGTATAAAATATAAAAACTTTTTATTTAACAACGGTGAGCACTTTCGCTATGTAGCTTTTTCAAACCATTACAAATACATCTCTCAAACAACTCAATATATACCTCAGTACTCAATTGATTAATAAGATAATTAGATAATTAAGTATCATTTAAATAATTAAAAAAATATAAACACATAAAATATATATATATATATATATATATATATATATATACAGGTACATTAAAAATAAAATAATACATAATACATAATACCCGATAACTTTAAATATATATATATATATATATATATATATATATATATATATATATATATATATATATATGCAACACCTGAAAATATATGTTGTTTTTTGAAAGCATATATTCATTTATATTTCATCCTTCTTCCTTCAAGTGCAGGTTTCAATGGAATTTTTTCATTTAAACCAGGGTGAATATGGGCTTGTAGTCTTATAATCCAACTAGTTTCTAGTTGTTCTGTGTGATTTATTATATCTCCTCCCCTGTCATTGGGTATATTAATATATATTACCATGAATTTGAAGCAATGCATGGGACCATTCTGTATAATATGTTTAGAAAGTGCATTAATTTCAGATTTAATTCTAATCTGATAAATATGTTCCCTAACTCTGTTTTTTAATTTTCTGTCAGTTTTTCCGACATAGAACACAATGCACTTCATGCAAGTAGCAAGGTACACTAAATGTTCTGTGTCACAAGTTGCATTGATATTAAAAGTGAAAATTTGAGATGTTGTAGGGTGCACAAACATATTAACATCAGAGATATAAGAGCAGAAGTTATATTTCTTGCATGGTTGAGTTCCATTGTAAATACTATATTCATTTAATTGCATTTGATTAGGGAAGCACAATAACCTATGTAAGTTCTTTTTGTTCTTGAAAATATATTGTGGTTGCTCTCCTACTAGGTTCCTGATTTCAGGATTTACAGTTAAAATATCCCAATGTTTAAGAATAATCTCTTTAACTGATTGTATGTCTTGGGTGTAATATAAAGTAACTTTTTGCTGCCTGCTAACAGTTCCAAATTCATTTACTTTCACTTCCCTATAAATGTCACTACCCCTTTCAGAAAAAATGGGACATGCCCTATCTGTTCTAATACGGTCCGTATGTAAAAAAACTCTTTCTATCTCTGCTCTTTTATAATTTCTTACTAATAATCTCTCATTCAAATTGCTAAGTTCAGTTTCATAATTACTTTGTATGGGATTCAATCTCGACGCTCTTATAGCTTGTCCTTTAATGATATTCGAAAAAATGTGGCCAGGGTGCATACTATCCCTATGCAATAAAGTATTTTTATAACAGAATTTCCTATGGACACCTGTGTTGAGTTTTCCATTTTCTAGACGTTGGATAGATACGTCTAAAAAAGCTATGTCATCACTAGATCTAATCATAGTAAACTTCAAAAAAGATGTTAACGAATTAGTTTCTATCATAAACTTATCCAATTCTTCCGTGGTGCCTGTCCATAGAAAAAACAAATCGTCAACAAAACGTCTGTAAAAACAGACAAATTTCTGAAATAAATCTAGACAAAATAGTTTTTCTTCTTCCCATAATGCCATTACTAGGTTGGCGTAGCTATTGGCACAAGAGGTGCCCATAGCTACGCCATCCTTTTGTAAATATAGCTGTTGATTAAACAAAAAAAATTGTTCTCCAATACCATTTCCAATAAAAGACAAGTAAACTCTATCTGGTCAATCAACATATTAGAGTGCTTCATCAAATACCCCCGGATACTTTCAATTCCTATCTCATTGGGAATGTTGGTAAATAATGATTTGATAGTTACCATAATAAAAGAAATATTATCAGGTAATAATTTCATCCCTTCATACAGATATAATAAGAACTGTTTAGAATCTCTTAAGATATATGTATTCAAATTCACAATAGGTCTTAAAGTTCTTTCAACTAATATATATAGTGGTTCTGTAACCCACCCTCTACCAGATACAATTGGTCTCATAGGGGGGTTAATTGAATCCTTATGTACCTTGGGTAAACCCTGGATGGTTGGAATAGTAGGGTTTTCTATGAATAGAAAATTATACAAGTCAGAATTAATCATATCTGTCTTGTATAAATCATCAAGAGTATTTATACACACTAGTTATATGTTGTTGAACACTTAGTATTGGAATAGGCTCATAAAAATGGATGTCTTTTAACATCTCGGTCATACTATTATCGTAGAAGATTTTATCTAGAAATACAATAGGGCCCCCTTTATCTGCAGGCCTAATAGAGATATTCCTATAATTTCTTAAATCTTGTAAAACTTTAATTTGTTTAGGTGTTAAATTGTTTTTCCTAGTATTTACATAGTAATCTCTCTGCAATGAATATATGTCTCTTTCTACTATTCTACTAAAGGCATCTAATAATGGATGTAAGTTCGGAACATAGGTACTTGGTCTTTTAGGTAATCTATTTGATATACCCACATTATTCTCTGCAAATAACAGTTTTAACTGTAAATTCCTTAAAAAAAGTTTAATATCCAATATTGTGTCTGTGACATTACTTTGTCTAGTTGGAATAAAAGATAAACCTTTATTTAAAACTTCCAATTCAAATTTATTTAAAAGCCTGTGTGAAAGATTCCACACTAGGTCATTCTCTCCCACATTTTCTTTAAAGTTGGCTCTTTTATTTCTGCCCCTGAGGCTTTCCTCTTCTGCCTCCCTCTGCTCATTGAGCGATTTCTCCCTTGGCCGTTTACTTCGGCTATAGGGAAAGGGCTAAGTACCTCAGGGGCTTCAGTGTTAATACGTATATTAGATGTTTTACTACGCACTACTGGATCCCTTTGGATGTGTCCTGTTCTATACATACTATTGGAATTCACATTACTATCATTGGCTGATGTTTGTGCTCTTCCTGATACACTGTCTGAAATAAAATTCTCAGAAACAGTAACTTCAGCAGACTGTGATAACACATTATCAGTTGTAGAATCATTCCTTGTCCCATCAACATTAGTAGCACAATTATTACCAACATTAACATTCAGGGGGTATACTGTAGAACAATTTGTTAGAGCAGTATTATTTTTACCATGATTAACATTATTAGAAACATTTGTGTTGTTCCGTCTATCATTTGAAACAATATGTCTGTCTGGGCCATTTCTGTTGTTCCTGGGCCAAGTAAAGACCTGGCCGTGCTGAAAATCATATATGTCCCTAGACAGTTTATGTTTCTTTTGTTCTAATAGTCTTTTTTTATATAAACAAACATTGTCAGTGAGACGATCTAATAGCGGTTTAATGACACTGTCATTGAACTCGCTATACAAGTCAAACTGTTTCTTCTTAATGGCTTCCTGTAAATTAAGTTCTTCGGGAAAGAAAAATTCATTGAGCAGTTTCATATAATTTATGCTCACCTCAATGTTCATCTGCTGCCAGTGACACAAAAGTTCCGGGTATGTATTACCTGTCGTTGGCATTTTGAGCACTCTCAAACCCCTCGGTATGACTTTTTTCTGGATGCAGACTTCAAAATGAAATCGCTGCATCTGTAGATGTTTTCGTTTAGGTAAATCTGATTCCAACACAGATAAAGTAGTGTTCAAGTTCTCATGGTCTATACTGTTCATCGTTTCGCCAATATTAGCCATTGCTAATTCGAACTAAAGCAGCGGGTTGATGTCAGGATTTGCGCAATTCTGTAAGCGTGAATAAACCATTTTCTTCGGTGGAATATTAATTGGATTGTACGGTAATTCTAAGTTATTTTCAACTGAATCCGCCATGGTAAAGCTGTGGTGTTGAAATAAATTAAGAATAAACCAAATAATGAAAATCACCACCAGCGATAAAATGGTCCTGAACAGAAAAAAGAAGAAAAATAACATACGAAAATAACAAGCTCCGTTCAGGACCAAACCAAGCAGTCAGTCAATCCACACCAGGAAATAAGCAACATCAATGTCTATTCATACCTTATGTCAATATCCAAGAATAAAGGCTCTGTATATAAGCATACAGCAAGAGTCTATTCAGATCTCAAGAAACACTTCATAGCTATCCGCAAATATTCCACATTCAAAGTCCAGTAGTATAAAATATAAACAACTTTTTATTTAACAATGGTGAACACTTTCACTATGTAGCTTTTTCAAACCATTACAAATACATCTCTCAAACAATTCAATATATACCTCAGTACTCAAATGATTAATAAGATAATTAAATAATTAAGTATCATTTAAATAATTAAAAGAATATAAACACATAAAATATATATATATATATATATACATATATATATATATATATATATATATATATATATATATATATATATATATATGCAGGTACATTAAAAATAAAATAATACATAATACATAATACCCGATAACTTTAAATATGTATATATATATATATATATATATATATATATATATATATATATATATATGCAACACCTAAAAATATATGTTGTTTTTTTGTTTTGTCGGAAAAACTGACAGAAAACTAAAAAACAGAGTTAGGGAACATATTTATTAGATTAGAATTAAATCTGAAATTAATGCACTTTCTAAACATATTATACATAACGGTCCCATGCATTGCTTCAAATTCATGGTAATACATATTAATGTACCCAATGACAGGGGAGGAGATATAAGAAATCACACAGAACAACTAGAAACTAGTTGGATTATAAGGCTACAAGCCCATATTCATCCTGGTTTAAATGAAAAAATTCCATTGAAACCTGCACTTGAAGTAAGAAGGATGAAATATAAATGAATATTTGCTTTCAAAAAACAACATATATTTTCAGGTGTTGCATATATATATATATATATATATATATATATATATACATATTTAAAGTTATCGGGTATTATGTATTATTTTATTTTTAATGTACCTGCATATATATATATATATATATATATATATATATTATGTGTTTATATTCTTTTAATTATTTAAATGATAATTATTTAATTATCTTATTAATCAATTGAGTACTGAGGTATATATTGAGTTGTTTGAAAGCTGTATTTGTAATGGTTTGAAAAAGCTACATAGCGAAAGCGCTCACCGTTGTTAAATAAAAAGTTTTTTATATTTTATACTACTGGACTTTGAATGTGGAATATTTGCGGATACCTATGAAGTGTTTCTTGAGGTCTGAATAGACTCTTGCTGTATGCTTATATACAGAGCCTTTATTCTTGGATATTGACATAAGGTCTGAATAGACATTGATTTTGCTATTTCCAGGTGTGGATTGACTGACTGCTTGGTTTGGTCCTGAACGGAGCTTGTTATTTTCGTATGTTATTTTAAACAATGTAAAGCATTGCTAAGCATATTTTACCAGTATGGAGCATATTTATATTTAATTGCTCGTAGCTGAGCACTGCATTAACTAGCGCAATGTCTTTGCACGGAGCTGTGCATCACGCCAACTAGCGCAACCAGAACATGTTTGCATGTAGCTGCGCACCGCGCTAACCAGCGCAACGTCAGGCAACGTCAGGCAACATTGAGCAATGCTGAGCAAAGTCGGGCAAAGTTGAGCAAAGTTGGCTAAACACAGCCACACCTCCTTTACTGTACCTTAACCATTCAGGCCTGGCCAGTAGGACAATAAAAAGTAGTGACAGGGCTCGAACTCGGGATACTGTGCACTATAGTCACAGTACATAACCACTAAGCCATGACAGCATTTCATAACCATGCTCCTTCAACAGACACATATCTATCAAAGGGATATTAAACATTGCTAACATCAGCTAAGCAGGTGTGCATACGGCTGAGTTTTTTCAAAACTGGCCAATCACAAATAAGTGCAGGAAATGAGGCATATTTAAGCTCCACAGGTGGGAATACTTGCCACAACTGGTTGTAGCTCCCTTCTGCAGTCAGCATGGCCAGTGTTGGAGAAGGCACTCGAATTCAAGTGCAATGTTGGGGCATTGAGGAGACCAAAGTAATGTTTTGGTTCCTTGTCCACAATCATGAGGAAAGACTCCTGCGGGGCCAGTACCAGGGCACCCAATACAAAACAGATGCCTGGAACTGTCTAGTTTGTGATCTCACCAGTGCCACTGGCATTCCTCGGACTGGTGAGCAGGTCACGCACCATTACTCTGACCTGAAGCAACGTAAGGAGGATCAACTGGACCAGTGGATCCAGGAGGCCCGTGGGATGGCAAATGCCCCAGTACTGAGTAAGTAGCCATTGTATTATGTAGTTAAGAATTGCTATGCTTGTCTATACTATGGATAGGTATGTCTCAATATCACTGCATTTACTTCACAGCTGCAGGTGTCCGGGCTATGAATCAGCAAGCCCATGAAGATAGGTTGCAAAGGCTGCGTCACCAGGCAGGTTAGTAATTATTCTGCATGCACTGTTATATAAAATAAATTAGAGAGCATTCAAAAAAAGTGTTTTAACCCAATAAATAAAGGTATAATAATTCTTTAATAATTATTCTGCGTGTACTGTTATATAAAATAAATGAGAGAGCCTTCAAAAAAGTGTTTTAACCCAATAAATAAAGGTGTAATAATTCTTTAATAAAGGCATAATTTCTGGAGTGCGTCTGTGTGATTTTCTTTGATATGTTGTTGTACTGTTGCATTTTAGAAATAGTACTGTTGTATTAAGCAGTGTTAACCCACACTTGGGTAGGCCCATATAAAGTAGATGAAGGGAGTGCCAGTAGCTTTTATGCATATTTACAGCCCTCAACTGTTGGTTCATGCCCAGCATGTACAGGTTAATCTGGCACATGTGTAGCTTGGTATTGTGTTCCCCAGAAATATCAGTGTGCTGCCAGAAATGTAGGGAGCTGTTCACATATAACTGATAATTTCACCTGAACATATCTAGATAATTATATGAAAGTAGAGCTGTCAGTGTACCATCTCAGCAGTAGTGTGTGTGAGCAACTCTCAAAATATGTAGCAGTAACACCTGCATCCTGGACAGTTTGTATGTCAGATACAGCTCATTTATATAATGATCTAGCAAAATCCAATTGCACAATAGAAGGACATTGGGTAGTATAATAATACATGTAAGGGACCTATAACTGTAGTTAATAGGAATGTAGTGTAAACTAGAAGGATATATAAGTTGTTAATTGAGCTATCTTTTTCCACCCTACTGTATATGCATAAAAAATGCAATTCCACACCTCAGTGGGCATGACTAATCTCAAAACATTTGTTGGGACATATGTCCTATTGGTTTATAAATATTTGCATTTATTTCTATGCATGTGTGCTGTTGAAATACCACAATATTGGTGGCCTGTTGCCATCAATTAAACCTGCATGCTGTTGTAATGTCCACTATTGTTCTATATATGCATGTGTTATGCTTGCTTTTCAGCTGTTGAAACTCTGGTGTGTTGGGTTAATGGGAATACTTCTGCATGCTGTTATAACTAACTGGAAATGCTGTTGACTGTTACTGTCCCATATCTTTATTAAATTCTCCAAAACATAGTTCATATGGGAAGGCCGGTCCCAGTGGACGCACCTGTCCCACCTCAGCTGGCCATGACACCTGGCACCAGCATGTCCGGTGCCCAGCCTGGGACCTCCTCCTCCATTAGCCCTGTGCCACCTTTGGGTGGAAGTGCTGCAGGGGATGGGGCTCAGCCTTCCCATGCAAGCGTGGGCAGAGTAGGGCCACCTATCACCCTTTGAATGGTCCGGGCTGTGGTGCGTAGAGAGATTGAGAGTTCTGTTGCAGAACCTCTACGCCAGCTTGAGGCATGAGTGGCGCAACTCCTGAGTCAGCCTGCCCCTCCTACACAGCCCCCAGCACAGCCACCCTTTGGGCTGTGAAAGTGCAGTGGTGACTGCCCATGGGTGGGAATCTCAGTTCCACTGTGGCCATCTGTGGGCTCATGGGCTTGCGATTTCCAAACATCCCTCCCCGTCAATGGTGTTCACCCACCACATGTGTCATATTCCACCCCTGTATTTGTCTTGGTTGTCTTGTCTGTTTACCTCCCCAACCTACCTCCCCAAATATACCTACTTCCCCTACCCCACATTCCACTCTCACCTGAAAAAAAGGGCAATCTGCTCCCAAAAAAAAAAAATTATGCCCCATACATAGCTGCCCATTTTGCACACATGTACCCTGGACACATAAAATGTAATCTAATTGGCATTACAACATACTTTGTTGTCCTCACCCCTCTCTCAGGGGTTGAAGGTTTCATATGTACCTCCAAATTTATTCCATATGCACAGCTGTTGTTGTTAAAGAAATGGGCAGCTATGGACCTTCCCTACACCCGTTCTGCACATCCCGAGCTATTTTTCCCTACTGTGTTTCCCTCTTTGTGCCCCTTTTTCACCACTTTCCTATCTCCCCATTTTTCTTTTCTTTCAAAGAAATGAGCGTGGGGGTTAGTGGGAGTAAGCACTATTAAGCAGTAGTTAGCGGTTTTGCGCAAGTGTGCGCTTGTTTGTGCTTAGCTAGGCATTGCTAAGCATCGTGCAAACCCACGCAAACCCGCTTACAACTGCTTAAAAGTGTTTAGTCACTCTGTGTGTGAGGGCCTGTGTTCTGCTCAGCAGTAAAATAAAACACCTCTGTCAGTCTCGAACCCCGGACCTTGTACACACTACACTGCATGAAGTACCACTAAGCCACGGTAGATATACAAGTTGGCGCTGAAATAAATATATCATGCATCAGAATGAGTGAATGTAAAGGAAAAATAGGAATACATACCACACAACTTGTTCTGTGGATCTTTACCAACAGTTGTTGTGGGATTACATTACATGACTGTGATAAGAGAAGCAGCCATTCTAGCAGGAAATAATGTTACACCATCACTTTACAACCCCCACACAATATCATAGCAGGACAAACACTGGCATATCTGTTTAGGGCAGAGGCCATACCTCCCAACTGTCCCTAATTTTCAGGGATGTCCCTGATTTTGAAACAAAATTTAGCTCTGTCCCTCTGAATCCCTCCGAAAACTACTGACTTTGGCCAGAAAGGTGGTGAATTACACGTAATGAGTAATGACAATAATTAAGAATTAGACACTTCTTTTACTTCAGAAAAGATGTATTAATCCATATGCTCTGGTTCTCTCAAAGTCTCAACTTAATGGCACTTATATTTTAAAGGTGTCCCTGACTTTTTCTCTACTTTTCCCTGAGTCTGTTCAAATATGTACCTGAGTGTTTGACAGGTCTGGCAGAGGCAGAAACACAGAGGCATATCAGCCATTCCACTGTTGCACACTGCAAATAGCTTTGGAAGGAGTTCTGGAAGCATACCCTTATGTAGGAATACAACACTAAAATACAAATGGATATAGCCATGTACTGGAAGCAACCAACTGTAACAATGCCATTGCTCTAGTGCTGAAAAGACGTGTGGTGCACAGACAAAGAATAACAGGCTAATCTCTGGATACTATGTGGATAGGTCCACAGTTGGGAGTTACGCAGACAGACTACTTGCCTTGATAAACTAACATGTACACAGCAACCCTGTAAGTGCAGCAAGATAAAATTCACACAATAATACGTACGCTCGCTGTACATCTGCACCTCTACCCAAATGTAGAATACTCTTGTGTGTGCAGGGTCTACCAAGGATGTAGGTAAGCATACTCACAGTACTGAAATGTGTCCAATTTTCTTGAGCAGCTTGTGCTAATGTCAACACTAAAAAAGCACAAACTGTTTAGAACTGAGTAAATAAATATTCACAGTATAGCAGTTCACAAACAGTTCTTGTGCCAAAGGAATACATCTCAATAACTAGCTTTGTATGGCAGTTAATTGTAAAATTTGAGAAGAAAGTACATCCTCCCATGTATCTTGGGTTAGCATTTTGAGGGGTGAGTACATTTCTACACTGACAAGTGTGTACTGGAAACAGCAACATTTAGGTCTGAGTACAAAATGTAAATCACTGGCTACACCCCTGGCTTCTGATATAAGAACTATACCAACCTTCTGTCTTAAACAATGATATCCACAGCAAACAAGGATGATCTCCATCTTGGAAAGCTGAAAGGGCCACGCCTACCTGAGTTAGCAATTTATAGTACTGGGTTGCTATGACAGTGATTACTGCAATTATTACACAGCAGGCTGCATGCAATTAGCAAATGGCGGCCACTAATTGGTGCAGAGGCCATCACATGCTCATGTGCAAATACCTACAAAAGCAGGCTGCAATCTCTGCCAACAAACTCAATCACTCTATTGCAGAGACTGACAGAGAGAGAGAGAAAGAGAGAGAGAGAGAGAGACAGAGAAAAGGAAAAAGAAAAAGAAATAATACCAAATAATACAAAGGAAAGATATGTGACACATATGTATTTACTGGCATGTAGTAGATGTTTTTGAAAAGTAGTCTACATAATGTGAACCATTCATATGTTGCAGCAGTACTTACCTATGCACAGATGTCCTGCTTGACTACTGCTATGGACAATACAGTGTGTACCTGTAGGCAGTGGGACATACCTGTGAAATATGTAGCTCAGCATTAAATGTCAAATATCTGATCCATGTTATCTGTGTTCTGTACAGTAGTGTGGCCAATGGCTGTTGGGGGGATTAGCGCTGCCATTATATAAACATGGGTGTGACAGAGCAACACATGCATGATAGTCATATTAAAGTGTAGCTTAGCATTGGCAACTGCTGTAGCAGTCTAGTATGCTTATCTATCGTTTGTAGCTATCTATACCCCCTCTAATGTTAGTGTGTGTTCACATGTGACACCTACTTGTGTTGCAGCAAGGCCCAACAGTTCAGCTGTGAGGTCCAGGGACTTACAACAGTGTGGGCCTTGTGTGTGTGTATGCCACACACATACGGAGAAATATATATGTGTCATATATATTTACATCTGTATATGTGCATAGAGGAGGGGACATATTGCAACTGTTTGTGAAGGGTGGAGATATATATCTTGGTGAAGGTTAGTATGCACATATTTGTATGTAGGTTTTAGTGTGTTGAACAATAAAAACTAGCACAGGGGCAGCATTACGAAAGACAACGCTCGGGGAGCAGAGGCAGACACAAAAGGAAGGGGTCGATGGAGGACTACAATGGACCCACATTAAAGAGGATGTGGGAAAAGACGTCACATTAATAGTGAACCTCTCCACAAGAGTTTTAAATGAATATGAAGTACAGGTTTTGAATAAGGGTTTAAACTTTATACCCGCTCGACGGGATAATGTGGCAGATTCAGTTATTGATTCGAAATTGTTTACTAGAAGCATACAGTTAAGACTCGATTACGGTTCAGTGAATAGTAGTCAGACTGCCTTCCGTTTTCGCCCGAACAGTACATATGTACCCCAATTACATCCGGTAGTAGAAGTGTTTGGGAGAGTAATTGAGAACAATATACACACACATTTTGTAACACATCAGCATATGAAATATGGCCAGAATTTGAATTATAAACAGAGGCAAGCATTGAAGGATTTGATGAATGATGAGAGACTTGTGATTAGACTGGCAGACAAAGGTGGCCCTATTGTGTTAATGGATGTCATTGATTACAATAATAGAATGATGCAGCTTCTGAGTGACAAAGGTGGCCCTATTGTGTTAATGGATGTCATTGATTACAATAATAGAATGATGCAGCTTCTGAGTGACAATGATTTTTATGAAAAAATTGATGAAACAATAGTTGCACAGAAAGTTTTTGACGTCTATTATAGTTTAGATGATCTTTTAATGACATCTAGTATAACTGAAGAATTATACCAATATTTTAAAGTTGAGTACCCAGTGGTACCGATAATACAGGGATTACCAAAGGTACACAAATCCCATAATAATCCACCTATGAGGCCCATTGTGGCAGGTCAGGGATGGGTAACTGAACCGTTATCGATTTATATAGAGACTGTGTTGAGACCTTTGGTCGATAAAAACATATACATTTTGAAAGATAGCAAACAATTTTTGTTAGATCTGTACACACATACTAAGGATATTAGTGAGGAGAGACAGTTCCTATTAGTGACACTAGACGTTGTGAGTCTCTTTACAGTGATACCAAACGAAACAGGAATTAATTATATACAAGATTACTTAAGACTCCATTCTGATTTTTCTGCAGACAAGATAGATTTAATTACATTTTATCTGGAGATGGTGCTATCGAATAATTTATTTATTTTTGGTGAGGATTTTTACCTCCAGAAGGATGGCGTAGCTATGGGCACTTCGTGTGCCAATAGCTACGCCAACCTTGTAATGGCTGCATGGGAAGAAAAATTTTTACATGCCTCCCCCCTATTTAAAGAATTTGGGGGGTTATATCGTAGATTCGTGGACGACCTTTTTTTCATATGGTTTGGGGATATTGATAAACTTCAGGAATTTGTAAATACCATGAACTCCTCTACAGATTTCCTTAAGTTCACCTTAGGTTTTTCCAATGACAGGATCTCATATTTGGATGTGGAAGTGTTTAAATTGGACAGTGGACTTTTGAACACTTCGATACATCGCAAATTATGTCACCGGAACACACTGTTATGTAGAGAAAGTATGCATCCAAAACATATTTTCTATAATATTTTAAAGGGACAATTTATGAGAGCATCTAGGTATAATCCTATGGATGAATGTTATTTGAAAGAAGTAGAAGAGATGAGAAAGAGGTTTATTGACAGGAACTATAACCCCGAGTTAGTTGATCAGGTCATCCTAGAAGTACATAATCTTAGGCCTACTAGGGCTGCCCCCTTTTTCTCGGACTGGAAAGAACAACATGGAGGGACCTCATCCCCACAACAGAAGATTGAGGTTAGGCCCATCATTTCTTACACTAGGGATGCAAGGGAGATTAAGGAGATGTTCTTTAAAAACTGGGACATTTTGCTATCAGATAGTGAGGTGGCAAAAATAGTGGGACCCCAGCCTAGGTTTGCACATAGAAATAAACCTAACCTGAAAAGGTTATTATGTAGACCAAAGAATACTATGCATAAACAGTTGTTTTCTAACACTGATAGAAACACAGTAAAATGTGGGAAGTGTAACCATTGTATACACATAAATGAGGATGTGACTTTTTTACACCCTATTACTGGACGAACATTTCAATTCAACACCAACACAGACTGTAGTACCAGGAATGTGGTCTATTTGGCTAGGTGTGAAATGTGCCCCTCATTTTATGTGGGGAAAACCAATAGACCATTTAAGGACCGCATTAGGGAACACAATTACCACATAAGGAAAGGGTCAGAGTTTAACGCATTGGCCAGACATAGTAAAATAGCAGGACCAGATCATATTTTCAAGTTTAACGTTATACAACATCTAACACCTTACTATAGAGGGGGTGATTTGGTTAATCACACCCTAGAATGTGAACTGAAGTGGATTGTTAGAAAAATCTATACATGCTGCTTAGAAAATATATTTACATACATGCTGCCTAGAAAAATATATTTACAATGTGTGCTGCTTAGGAAGATGTGTATTTAAACATTCAAACATATATAAGTTGTGTGATCAAATATATAGAGAAATGTGTGCTTTAGTTAGAAATAAATGTACTTAAATCCATAAAAGAGAATAAAGTTTGGAAAGTAGTATATAATGCATTTAATTCTGTCTTACTAGAATAATAGTAGAAATAAACCTGCATATTATTGCTTGAAGCACAAGCTGCAGTGTAATCAGAAATTTGACCTTGGCAGCTTGCAAACACAGCCTGGCTCATGTCTTTCAAGTAAAGATTATTTTGCAAAGTTAGAAAATAATAAATCTGTTCGCATGTGTGTCCTCTTTCCTGCCTCCACCAGGAGAGTAGCCTTGTGCACACTATCTCTGATAGTGCGCAGCTGGGAACTAGGAAGACAAAGAGAGGCATTAAGGAGGACATACATCTATTGTATTCGAACTAATCAGAGAACCTTGAATTGGCTACATCCTCAGGAGGTCATCGTGACTGACCAGGTGTTTGCAAGGCTGTAACATTCACATGGGAAAAAGACTTTTTGAAAAACACAAATTCAGCACTTTTTATGAATTACTATGATGTAAAGACCCTGTCACTGACCACGCCAGTGAGGTGGGCAAAACTGATAATGACATGTATAAAAAATGGTGTCCTCTGTCAATAAATCAGTCAAAATTCTATACAAACTTTGTGTATGGTTTTTTGCCTCCTAATGTACATTAGAGAATAAGATATCTGAGTTCTCCTGCATTATTGTTTGTTATTGATTGACATTGTTTTTGAATAACTCAATGATTTTTACAGTCTGACTCTAACAAATTTATTTAACATCTTGGTCCTAATCGTGCCGGAATTCCCTTGGTAAGCTACAGGTCAGAATATATAGGTGGTACCGAAATCTGCGCAGAAGAAGGAAAGACCTCCGACTGAATTGTCGTGCCCAAAGAGGCTGTCCACTTGTCTGATCTGTGGCCGAAAAGCGGAAAACTGGGTCCTAAAAAGCATATCAAACATAAGCAGGAGGCTCGGGTAAGCAGAATTCCTCTCTTTGTTTTTGTTTTAGATCAGGGACCAGGTTACACTGTGCTATTGCTAAGGTTTGTGATAGCAGGGAGAGAAGTAGTCGAAGTATTGTACCTTGAGTCATAGATCAGGAAATAAAACAAAGCAAAGTAAACAGTCATTCTAGACACTACTGTGAATACGGGGAATAAGATACCACGTGGTACAAGAGAAAAGGTTACGTAACAGTTCTGTTTTTTTTTCTCTCTCTCTCTTCTTTTTTCTCTTTCAGAGACATGGGAAATGAATGCACTAAAGGGTCACGTGACCCTAACAGAAGATGCAAAATATATGCAATTACAGAGAGCAGATAATGTGAGATATTTTGCAAAATGGGTTAACAAGTATGACTTTGATGGTAAATTGGATAAAATGTCATTAGTAAAACTTTTGAGACAGTTAAAATCTGACGAGAAGGTCAGGCAAAAAACAACGACAGTTGGGTGTTCCTCAAGCACATAGGTGGATTGAGGAAGCGAACCGAAGGGAACAGAAAAATAAAAATGCAAAGGCATTATTTTTAGACAAAGAGGATAATAACATAATAGTAGCATCGGTCCCTCCCTACCACGCCCACCGATGCCTTACTCAGAATATGAAGCGGGAGGCGGGCTGAACCCCCACGTTACCCAGAGACAACAGGGATATTAAGACAACCATTTGTAAGAGAACCTATCGGGACTAGATCCCGAACATGTCAAACGCTTATAGATGTTCAACCAAGCGGAAGTTTATTAGATGAGAGTGAGGAAATCTGTCCATTAATAGAAGTACCAAACCCACAGGCAGGACAGGAGGGCCAGGCCTCAACTCTCTTAGTGTATAGACCATGGACACCGGAAGACATCCGAAAAGCTACAGAAGGAATTCCCCATCCAAAAATTAACTTTGAGAAATTTCTACAGGATTTACAGGGTATGAGATTGAGTTACCACTTAAATGGGGAAGAGGTAGAGAGTAGTTAGACAAATTTTAGGTCCAGACTGGCACATGATTTGTGGCGCCTGGAATGCCCGTGACGCATAACACAGGCCACTCCCACATAATGACGCAGAACTAGATACTAGATTGAAGGGTCTTACAGACCGCATTACTGAAAATGGAAACCTAGGGCAGACTGGACTTGCATTAATCAATGCGTACAACAAGACAATGAAACAGTGGATGCATACTATGGTAGATTATTAGAATGTTTTAATAACCATAGTGGCATGCCTGTTCCTGAAAATCAAAAGAATGATAGCTCATATGAACAACAATTGAAGAATGCATTTTTGAAAGGTTGTATTGTTCTATCAATAGCTTCATCAAGCACATGATAGATCACCGAACAAGTAGGCTTCAAGCCTTGTTAGAATATGCTAGACATGCCGAAAAACATTTTAACAGTAAAAAAAAAAAAAAAACGCAGGTCTTCACAGCTGAAGACGGTGCGGAAGTTTTTGTAGTACAAGCAGCCAAAAAGGGTAAGCAAAATACTCAGGGTAACAAACGCTCTGACAGAAACTCAGAAATTTATGAGAGCAGAAAGAAAAAAGGTGAGTGCTTCAATTGCGGTAAGAAGGGACATTTGGCAAGGGATTGCAGGAGCAAGGCACCTGCGGAAAAAAAGGATAAGGAAGATGAGGATTGACTATATGACAGTTATGCTGCTCAGCAGTCACCAGGAGAGACTAATGAGCAGGGGAATGATGTAAATACCTTAGAAGAAACAAATGACATGCAACCGGATGTAGAAGTTGGGGAAAGTGAAGTTTTAGATCTGGCATTACTGAGCTTAGAGCTCTATTTAGCAGACACGAAACCGGAAGTTACACTTCTGGTGGAAGGGAGAGAAGTCAAATTTCTGTGTGATTCAGGAGCATCACGAACTTTGATACATCCTTCAAAGTTACCGGAACATTCTGAGTCACCTGATTACATATTAGTGAAAGCAGCAAGCGGACAGCTGTACAGGGAACCACTTTCCCATGATATAGCAATAACTGACCCCGTCTCGGCATGACCCAAAGAAGTAAAATAGTACTTTCTGCCAAATGCCCCATGAACTTATTAGGAAGAGATCTTATGCAACTTTTGGCATAGCAGTAGTCCCTACCATGAGCGGTATGGAGCACAGAGACAAACTGATACTTTTGTAATGGTCGGAGGGTGAGGCTTATTATTGGTACAGCCAGGATCTGGTTACAACCGGTCCAGGGCAGTGACCAAGGAACTGATGAATGTAGCCACCAGCAAGGTGCCTCTCCTCGATGTTGACCAGCAGCATTTATTACATTGTACCCTATATTATTGTAGCACACCAGGACCTGATAAAGAATACGAACAAAAGTTGTTCAGGAATCCTGCAAATAGACTGATACTACGGACCTATACTGGGACACTGAGGGCAACAGTGTGGTGAGCTGTTCGTTACCTCAGGAGTTTTTGGAATTGTACAAATCCAATAAACTACCACACGTTAGCCTAACCAAAAACAAGAATGTTAGGTGGGTAGACTTGGGTGACAAAGTGACAGGATGGGAGAGACTAACTGACTCAGAATTATCGGACTTAGGAGTACAGAAACAGAAACTGAATTGGTTAATAGCACGCCCAGCTGTACACTTACAACAGAGTGAAGACAGCTGACTGGCGTTCTTGATAGAAGAAAGAAGAAAAAGCTTTGAGTGAAATACCAAATGTTCTTTGGTCAACAGGAAAATCAGATGTAGGACTTATTCGAACAGCAGGGCCAGTAGTTATTACACCAAAATCAGCCTTTAGACCAAGGAAAAGACAATATCCTTTGAGCAAGGATGCGGAACAGGAAAAAAAAAAACAAAAAACCTTTAATTCCCCTTAAA